>NC_058025.1:4624279-4759839 GCF_019176455.1 Solea senegalensis | reverse complement strand
CATGTTGAAATATCAAAATGGGTGACCATTATTTTTCCACATCGCATTTATTTTTTTCGATTGAGTTTAAACAACGTCATATATTCACGTCATGATTAGAACTAAATGTGCTTTTCAAAATAAAGCTTGATCCCCCTCGAGACTGACAACACGAGCATAGAATTAACATAAAACCCGACGTTTTAAATTTAGAATTTCCTCCTCCCTTTAAAAAATATTATTATTAATCATAATAATAATAATAATAAACTCGAACGAATTAATACCACGTGCACGTTTACATTCAAACACACTGTCTTACACTGAAAAGCATTTGAATCGCTCTCCACGTTCACGCGCACACAAACGACGTCATCGTGGTGATTCTAGAACATCTCATGCTCTTTTAAATGATGAATGAATGAATCTAATATCTGTAAAAACAATAATGTTACGCTCTGGTTTACTATATGTGCAAAATAAAAATACACCTGTGTGTAATCATAACATTTAGTGTTTTCATTTAGTTCCGTGAGCTCAAAGGAAACGAAACATTGAAGTTTTTTTTATTATTATTATTTAAATTTCGTTACATTTATTGAATTCGATTCCTGCAGCTTCCCCTGTGTGAGGATTTAATTGTCCAATTTCACCTCGACAACATTCCAGGGGGAAAAAGGAAAAAAAGGGAATATTTGGATTCTCGTGGATTCACTATTCGTTCACGCAGGTTTTAATTAATTAACGCTCTCCGTGAAGTCCCGTCCTCCTCCTCCTCCTCTTCCTCCATTTCCTCCACCTGCTTCATTACACTAAGCCTTGAAAGCGTTCTTTTTTTTTCCTAGTGAATTTGAAGGGTTAATTCCACTCGCCCGCAGGTGAACGCACACTTCAAAACGTTTAAAGACACAAATATAATTTATTATCATCTGTCAGGAATAATCCGACGTGACAGCGGAATCGCGCGCATTCTCGAAAGGTCAGGGGCTGACGCAGAGCACGTGGCGTTTCAACTTCATTTCATCAAAGAAGAAAAAATACGAGGCAAATAAACAAAACAGTGCATAAAGAAAATGTCATTTTTTTCCCCCACATGTGGGAACAATAATCAATAAAAGTGTATCTCATTTTATCTTAGGCTGGATTATAGATTGAGATAAAATCATAAAAGAATAATAGTAAAAAAAAAAGAAAAGTGATTTTATTTGTTTATTATTTATTAAATCAAACTTTACTTTAGCCAATTTTACGCATTTGTAGCATCCGGGAGACACACGTCACCTGCGTCAATTTCAAAAACAGGAAAATAATCATAATAAAAAGGGAATAATTAGGTGCATTTAATGATGATGTTTTAAACAGAATGGTTTGGATAACTGAGGTTTGAATGCGGTAAAACGTGGAGAAAAGAACTGATTTCTTTCTTTTTCTTTTTCTTTAAATTCACAACTATCAACTGTCTCTAAAACCACCACTAGATGTCACCATTGAGTCGTCTGGTCTACTCTCTCCTCACCTTCTCCTCCTCTTCAAACCGTTCATTCGTGTCGATCGATTAGAAATTGTGATCGAGTCAACAATGTATCATCAATGCACTCCTTCGTTTTTAAATTACACGTGAAGTGAAATATCATTTGTGTCTACACCTTATAATTATATATATATATATATATATATTTTACAAGACACTAAATAATATTAATATCAACAATAATAATAATAATAATAATAATAATAAAATAATAATATAATAGTATATAATAGTGAGTGTTTTTGTCTCTGAGGGGAAACACGCGAGTTTTCAGTGATGACTGGATGCTGCAGAGGAGACTCCTCACATTTACATGTCACCGTTCAACTGGAAAACACTTTTCTTTGTTTCATTGCACCAGTTCAGTCAAGACTCGCTTGTTCCTATTAAACTGTATCTGCTGCCTCTCCATCCAAGACGTGTTCTCTCTCTCCTTTTTATCTGACACAGTGACGGTTAAAAAATAAAAATAAAAATGTATGAAATAAACGCCTCATTTTAAACGTTTTTCTCCCTATGAAGAGACATTTTAATAAATACGAAAACAACCTAATAGTGGCTGACATCACATATCCCTGCATTGAATTTTAAGTTCAAAGAAAAAGTGAGAGATACTGACTTTTCTCTTCTATCTTTTTCCTCTCTTTAAGTTCACGTGTTTCAGTGTATTTCTTTTTTTTCTGAGCTGGACACGCGGCCTGTAAAATCACACAGTGACATTTTATTAAAAGTTATTATGGTATGGCGTGGAGCAGAAACAGATGGGGAACCCGGTGTCCATAAAGATCCCCTCTCCTATACTCGATTCAAATGAGACTGCTGTCCACTTTCGCTCTCATAACCCTTCTCTCTGTGTGTGTGTGTGCAGTATGAATACACTTTTATAAAATACAAGTACACAGTAAAAACCCTGAATTATGCTGCTGTCAGATTACGAGTCAACGAATTATGTTTTCTTGAAATTATACAAAAATTCTAGAAGTGTCGTTTAATTCCTGTGAATGTGTGGAAAAAAAAACTTAACACTGTTTTTTTTTTTAAAGGGAAAATGTTGTTCTTTATAGTTTAAGTGGTAGAAAAAAAAGAGAACAACATATACTAATATCTACAGCAAGGAAAGTATTGGCTATTAATAAGCGTGGGGAGGCCAGAATAGGTGGGGGAACGGACACCCGTGGTTTTGAATATCTTTGCGTGAGCCAGTCCTGACCACTCGTGTTCAGCCACGAGCAGTTTAAGAGCAGGGTTCACTGACGGGGAGTTGGAACTATACAGCCTATAGGTCAGTGTCTGCTCTGACAGAGAAGTTTGATCCACTGGAGGAAAAACGTCCCAACTCTTACCAACTCCACACACACACACACACACACACACACGGAGAACAGGCAGCAGCGCGTTCACCGGCAGCAGCAGCAGCAGCTTAATTGGATTTTAACTGAAAGGTAAGTTCAATCGCTTGATTTCGAGCACCTGGTTTGAACGGAAACGCGCCGCAAAGACGCGGCAGCATCAGTGCGATTACGCACAGAAGGGGAAATATGGGAGGCGAAAATAAGCGATATTTGAATGTTTTGCTTCACTTTTTTTTTTTTTTCTATTATCCATGATTGGAGACGCGCACTTGCATGCGCGCGCGACTGTTTGGCACTAGTGCGCCACCGCGCGTGCACGGACCCGGAGAGGAGAGGAGACAGCCTGAGAAATGGTTGTTGTAAATGTCAGCGCTGCTGCGTCACTGGGTTTTTCTGACAAACTGGGCAGCAGCAGAGTTTTCTCCCTCTCTCTCTCTTTTTTGGGTTATTAGTTTCCACACAGACTGCACACACACACACACAGATTTGCGCTCACCTTCTCCCTCCTCTGTGACTGCAGCGTGTTTTGCCTCTGAATCTGCTCCATTGTTTGCTCACATGGAGAGAGCTCTTTGTTCATGCATGCTGCATATGACTATTCACAAACCCATGTGGCACATTTACATCATTCACACTGAAGAGAATCTCGAGTCATGAGTGCTGCAGTGACGCTGATATCGCGTCTCTGTAGCCGTTGTCATGTTAGAAGCAACGATCCGCACATGAAACGTGACATTTGTGTCTGTTAAATAGACGAAACAAGGTCATCAAATAGACGCAAAATCATGCAAAAAAAAATAAAGTAAAACACACACGCGGCAGCACGGGAAAGAAGAGTATAATGCAAATCTAGCCACTAAATATGCATCAATATTAAAAATAATACGCACACCACAGCCAACGGCGTCGCAGCGATTGAGAATGGCGGAGCGGGTCCGTCTCATTACGCATGGGCGGTTTCTCCACGGCTCCACATGTCTCCGCGTCTCCCCGCGTCTCTCTGTCCCGTTGACATAAAAGGAAGCCAAAAAAAACAACAAAAAACAACAATAATAAACAAACAAAGACTATATAAATATATATATGACGAAAAAAATAAATAAATTAAAAAAAAACGGCAAATCAAACAACCAAGAAGTGGCTGAGGGGGGAAATTACTCCGACTGCGGCGGGGCGGACTATGTAGCCCAGTAAGCGGGATTTGCATATTTTGATGCGCTAATTGCCTTGATGTATTTAAATATGGCTGCACGTAGCTGATATGCTTGTCTACGTCACTGAACGTGCCCTCGCTGCTCAACTAAAACGTGAATCCGGGTTGAATGTAACGGATACGCCTGCAATTAGGCAGAGGGGAGGGAGGGGGGTGTGCACGAGAGAGAGAGAGAGAGAGAGGCTGCACGCGCTCAATTTGTATTTTATTTATTCATTTATTATTTTTTTCCACATTTTCTGACGTTTGTTGTTCTGAGACTGAGTGTGAAAATAGATTTTTTTATGTGGGGGGGAAATGTGTTTGGTTAAAAACAACATGTAATTGTTACATAGCAAACACAAGGACAACATTATTACATATTAATAACAATAATAATAAAAATGTAGCTGGAGACACAGAACATTGACAAGTAGGACAACTCAACTTTTTCACCAGCGTTTCTTTCCCTTTTTTCTTTTCCTTTTTTTAAAGTGTTCTCATCTCTGTCCAGTGTGTGTGTCCAGTTTGTGGAGGGGACACGCACGCGCCTCAGCAGATTACCTGTTATTGGGCTATTCTGGGAGCAAGGTCACTTCATAATCCCGGTGTTGTGCTGTGGTATGGGCCTATACTTATAATCACGGCTTCAATCAAAGGACAGAGAAAAGTTTTCTTTCTTTTTCTTTTATTTTTGACCTCATTCATTCTACACTTCTAGAGGTTTTTTGGTTTTTTTGGGGGGGGAACTGTATGTACCAAATCACCACCACCACCAGCAGCCCCCCCTTCTCTGTCTGGAAGCCGGTAAATGCGTTCCGTTTGTCAAAACGTGTTAGCGACGCGCCTGCAGCAAATTCATTACCACCACCAACTGCGAGGCTCTCACTTCGTAACCTGGTCAGGGAGAAACGGGAGGGGAGGTGAGGGTTTGGGGGTGGGAGGGTGAGGTTTTGGGGATGTGGAGTGAGAGGTCCACGCCAAAACCCGCGAACAATGCTGCCTCAGTTCGTGCGTGCAACAAAAGAACCGAGGGAACTTGTTTGAATTTCCGAGCACGTCCTCTCCTCACACAGAAGGATGGACTTTACATCCCCTCCCCTCCCCTCCCTCCTCCCCCTCATCATCATCATCACCATCATCATCACCCCCATCATCCCACCCCACCACCAACAGGAAGAAGAAGAAGAAGAAGAAAAAAAAACTTGCACACACTCTGAGAGCTCAACTGTGCATGCACTTTTTTTTTTCTCTGTGGTGCGTGCAGACGTTCTGGGAAAGTTGTCTCCCTCCCTTCATCTCTCTCTCCCTCCTCCCTCCCTCCTGCTCCTCTTCGTCGTCTATCATGTGCTTGGGATGTGCTCGTGCTTTTTGCACAGAGCAGCTGTAGCACGCCTATAATGCAGGCTACTCAGTGTTAGCGGCAATTTTAAAGTGATGTGGGCCCCCCCCCCTCCACCTCACCAATTAACACGGCTGGGATATTTGAAGCAGGGGGGGGGAGAGAGACCGTGGTGCGCGGTCCACAGACACGGCAGACACGGACCACACTCGACACCGCCGTTGTCACCCTCCTCCAGCCTGGGACGTTTTGCAGTGATTTGACTCACCCCTCGGAAGTAAGTGCAACTTTTTGTGCCTGCCTATAGTGCCGCTGCGTAAAGTGTGGTGCCAGCAATCGTGTGCGTAAAAGTCGCTGCGTAAAAGTGAAAAAGTAGAGTTAGCTACATATATAGATAGATAGATATAGATATCTATCTATCTATATCTATATATACATATATATATTACAAAAAATCCATTAGATAACGCGTGTGGTGTGTTCAGAGCTGATGGTTCCGTGGTATTTTGAAGGGAATGTGAAGTTCGTGGCAAACACGGTGCGCACAGATTCGACCTTTTTTGGACACATTTTACAAAGTGTTAGACTAAAAATACGAACTTATGCTCAAACTACACCGTGGTTGAATTGTTTTTTTATTCCCCACGTCTTAGTTACATGTAAAGTATTTGATCATGACTAACAATCAGTTCGTGATATTGCACTTTATAGCAGGCTTCGCTTTTTATTTGTGCTTGTTTTGGTTTTATCGGACAGTATCTCCAACAATGCATGCAATAAACACCCTTCTCTTTATAAACTAACAATATCTCGTTAAAGCTGTTATTATTACCGCTATCACGTATAGATCATGTACATTTCAATAGCAGCGAAGACACAGTGTGTCTCTGCTTGAGCTGTGAGATGGAGAGCGAGGTTTGGAAGGATTTCAGAGAAATGTGGAGACGAGGACACGTGGAATAAACACCACGAATCACACGAAATAAACCGTGGGATTATTTGTTTTTTGTTTGTTTTTTATCACGAGTGAGGAAAGTTGTTTTTTTTTATTTAAAAGAAAAAAGTTAACCTTACACGGAAGGAACAGCGTCACCAGAGTCGTCACTCAGTGACTGGAAAACAAAGCGTTCTTTGTAGTGTTTGTTTAAGGTTTTTATTACGCACTTGAGCTTGTGTTACGGAATTGTTCAGCAGCCCTCTCGCGTTTGTCTTGGCACCTCGCGACACTGTGTCCTCAACCTTCACGGGGGAAAAAAACCCAGCGCATTATAATGTATAGAACATCAGCAGGTTTCTAAGTTTTATTCATTTATTTATTTATTAAATGGCGTGGTGTAATTAAAAGCTCGGCCTCTGTGTGGGAGGCCCCACTCGTGAAGCCTTCCTTACCTTAACGAGGTGGTGTGCTTTATAAGGCTCATCCTGATTATACTGAGTTGGCCTCATTCATCAGATCCAGATGATGTGGCAAATGTGTGGCATTAAATGAAGATATGGACGATATGACTGTGCGCAAATCTGTGACGTGTGAGGATTTTTATTCATGGCACAAGTGACACACACGGCGTGTCCACGTGCCTCTGTGGTGCAGCTGGATTAGAAGGCGATGCATGAGTGGATGGTTTAAAGCAGGAATAACAGTGCGACTGTGTGTGTGTGTGTGTGAATACGTGTGAGGTGAAGACACTGAAGTGAACGCACAAGGCCTCGTGACTCTGCTCATTAAAACACCTCTGCTTGGCCCCTCCCCTCCGAGGAGCAGAAATAAGAGAGAGCCAGATTTAAAACTGTGGCAACACCTGGAGATTAGATTTTTTTTTTTTTAAAGGATGCTGCTATTGATAAACGATATGTTGTTCAGGGTCAGAGGATCACTTTTATGATCCCAACACATACTTATATCCTATATAGAAAGTGAATTTGGTAACCTGCAGTTGCTCCTGCGCATGATCCAACACATGCCTGGTCCCCCCCACCCCCCTCTTCTTACTTACTTATAAAGATGTTATACGTTGACTCATTCGTGCTGAGCTATGGCTGGACTGTAGTTACATTTGTGTGTGTGTGTGTGTCATACAGTGTCATGTGTGTGTGTGTGTGTGTGTGTGTGTGTGTGTGTGTGCATGGGCTTTATTTTCGCGTATGAGGCGACATGCAGCAGCCTAACCTGCACACTACTATTCTATACTCAGCCCTTCGGATGCGACGATGGCAGGGAAAACACACACACCACACACACACACACACACGACGAAGAGACACAACACAGTCAGGATTTCGGACGCAAAATCGACTCCGTGAGATTTGAACTCCTACCGTATGTGCGCTGAAAAGAGAAGAGAGAATAAGCGAGCGAGTGGTGGTGGTGGTGGTGTGTTGTGATCATCGCGAGTGGAGGGGAAGGATGCAGAAAGACGCAGGCAGCTCCACGCAGGATGCTCTCCCTCCCTTCCTCTCTCTCTCTCTCTCTCTCTGTGTGTTACTCCTCGCTGAGTTGCTTCTATCGTTCATTTCCGATCGCATCTTCCATTAAAAGCAGTTGCTCTCATTCTGTGTAAAAAAAAAAGAAGAAAATCCCTATCATCCATTTTCATCCCTGTGTTTGTATGTGTGTGTGTGTGTGAGAGAGAGAGATAGAGATGGAGAGAGAGAGAGAGGCTACACTGGCAACAAGGCGGACTTATTCCGGCGCGCGCTGTGTAATGGATGGAGATTGTGCATGGATAGGAGGGCGCATTTGCGATTTTTTTTTTCATGACATCACCGCAGTTACATTGTCGTGGTCCGAGGCCTTTGACCTCACCGGGGTTGGTCCATATTTTGGCCACCCCCAGCCCCCCCTTCCCCAACACCCCCTCTCCACCCCTCTGTCCTTTGGGGATGGCCCTTATTCCCCCCACTCCTTTCCAGAGCGACCGACCGACCGACCGACCACGCATTCTGCAGAAACGGACCCTTTGGCTTAGTCATCGGCTTCTCCTTCTCCTCCTCAGCATAGGTACATTCTGGATGACACTATTCTTTTTTTTTTTTTTTTAAAACCCAACAACAACAAAAAAACAAAAAAAAAACAACTCTTCATAATCCGAATCATTTGCGTCGTAATTCCTTGTGTTATTGTAATTGCACTTTCCACAGGAAACCGGATTTGCCCCTCTCGTTTCTCCGGCCGTGTGTTTCTTCTCCGCCGGCCTCACAGGATATCCATGGCTACTGCCACAACGACTTAATAGAGGCGAAAGAGCCTTTTGTGGGATTGAGGCCATTTGCATTGCAAATTAGGGCCCCCGTGCAAGGATGACTGCACCTTACCCGCGATTTTCAAGGCCTACTTCAACTTAGTAGTGTTGGTTAATGTCAAGTGAATATGACATTAACACTGGGATTATATGCTGCTTTTTTTTCCTCCGAAGAAACTGCCACTTTCTTCTTCTTTTTTTTTTACACCCCAGGCTGTGCAGTGTAACCCTCAATGGCAAAAAGGAATATAAAGAAAGCACAATGTGGTGATTTTGGATGACTTTTTTTTTTTTTTTTTGCTTTATATTTATGGAATTCTGAGGGATTGGAAACTTGGGAGACGACACAGAAGAGGAAGAAGAAAAGGAGGAGGAGGAATGCACATTGTGGATTATTCCTGCAGATTAGGAAGTGGGTTGTTATCTTTGGTTATCTAGCTGTATGAGTGTTCTGCTCGTCATAAAGCTAGATAACCGAAAGTAAAAACTACTTCCAGACTCGTCGAGGACTTGGGGAGGAGGAGGACTCATGGCACATAATCTATTTTTTTTTTCTGGATGTTGGATATTTGTTTTTAAATTGACATTCAATTCTGTTTATATTGTTATTTTACCAGAATGTTGTACACTATCTTTAATTGAATTGAATTGAACTAATAATTCAGGAAGTTTAATTTGCATACTGTAAATCACAGATGCCTTAACACACACACACACACACACACACTGAACTTTTCCTCAGGTCAAATATTTTTATTGATATTAATGCATATTTATTTCCTTACTCACTCTCAGGTGAAGGTTTAATTTGTTTTTATTTAATATTTGGATAAAAAAAAAAGGTTTTTTAACTATACTGTGAAAGCCACGTGCGCGCCTCCAAGTTTCTTACTTCACCGTGATGGAGTCTGACCTGGCATCCCAAATCCGTATAATAATTAGGACATATACGGAAGTGACACAAATGGAGAGAGAGAAGGAGAGAGAGATGTGGGGTTAGGAGAGGGAGGGAGGGAGGTGACAGAAGAGGGAGGGAGGAGAGGGTGCAAGTGAGGGGATTGGGGAGACGTGAGGGGGGTCGGGTCTGCTTAATTGATTCCGTTAACCGCAGTGCAGGAGATGTGAACGACTGGACGATCCCATTCCCACGCTCAGTGGGGCAAGTGGCAATGCCATGGCCAGGCCCAATATGACAGACAGCGCCGTGAGGGCCTGCTGGAGGGGCTGGGAGGGAGGGAGGGAGGGAAGGGGAGGGAGCAGGGTGTCTGGTGGGGGTGGGATGGGGGCCGACAGGGGTCATGAAAAGACGTCAAGTGCACCAGACTCATCTGCATGCCCAAAGAAAGAGGCGACGTGTTTTCCCAGCCCCGCAGCCGACGCGGCGCTCCTGCACTCGGGGAGTCTAGTAACGGTCCTGAATCTGTAATGTGTCGCCAATTGTGGCGGATGATGAGAACTCACTCGCGGTCATTATCTTAAGACTATGCCGGGGTTTATGAATTTGAAAGGGAGGCGCTGTGGAGCTCGGTAATCCGCGCATTGCGTGGCCTCACCCGCGACTGCAGGCTGTGGGATTTCTTTCTTTCTGAGAAAGGAATAATGATATTAGGTGACATCACAGTGTGTTGTTTGTATGTGAACTTGACCATGAACACACACACACACACACATACCTTTGTCTTTTTATTCTCGGGTCAAATATGGCACATCCATTGCATTAAGGAGCAAATGTTTTCTGGATTATTATTAAATTTAACTCTTTTTCACATCATTTTCTAGTTGACTTAACTTGTATTTGTGTTAAAGTAACAGTAAAAGAGTTCAACACTATACACAAATACTGAATATTTGGCCCACTTTGACTTAAATGTACTCTTAACACTGCACAAAGCACACATAGGTGGTTCAAATCGGGTCCGATGAGGTCATATAGTTCACATGTATTTTATTTTGCAACAGAGGATTATTCAAGAGCAGTGCCTCCTGAACAGAGGCTGCCTGGATTCAAACACCGCCTCAGCTGAAAAGGTCTCTTGCTGACTTTCTCACACTGCCAGACAAAACTAGTGCCCCCTCGTTCCATGGGCTGTCCCTGTCAAAGATGGCATACAATACCAGGCAGGGTCTTTGCCCCCAGAAAGACAATTTGAGAACGCAACAGAGTTTTTATTGCCCTTGGTTAAGTCGAGTGAAATTGCCATCTGTCTTCATTTTGCTCAGAGGATGGAACACAGGTCACCACAATCCTCACACTTTTCCAGCCTTGAAAGTGCAAACGTTATTTTGTCTTCTTTTTTTTTTTCAAAGGTCAAGAGGTTGACGAACACAACATGTAAAAAAAAAGCGGTGGCTGTAGGCTACGATGCTGAGATCCAGCGGCGTCACATGTCTCATACAGCTGCAAGTCGCACACGTGCATGCATCCCTCTCCCCTTCTGAGCCACTTCCAGCGAGGAGAGGATGAGATGCAGAACGGGCTGACAGCAGTTTAGACGACCTTTACCGCCTTTCTCTGGAGACTCTTGCCAATTTGGTCCACTTACAGGGCTTTTTATGAACACTGACAACTCCTTAAAATAACAAGCTGTACGTTCTTTAATGATGAAGTGGCCTCCATAGCTAAATTTCACATTTTTGCCCCGGTAGTGTAAACTGTGTGTGTGTGTATTGTTCCCTGTGTAGTGTATTTTGGTGTGTGAGAGCTGCTCTTGCTATGCAAGCATATTGCTGAAAAAGAGAGATGCTATTCATTTCACACTGCCCCCATTTCCATATCTTTATATACGATGTATAAATACAGGCGTGTGATTTGACTGTGCATCCTCTGCCTCTCAGTTTCTGTGTTCGCCGCCACAGCCACAGCCACTGATGTCACGTGACTCGTTGAGTAACAAAACCATGGCGACCATGGAACGGGGGGGGTTTTCATATTCATTGGACGGGCCATCGGCATATTTAATGTGAAGCGTGGCTGTGGTTTTTCATGTGCGCATACATGGCAGGGGGTCAGAAGCCACTTCTTCTGCTTTTTTTTTTTTTTGTATATAATATTGTCGGCTCAGGGTAATTTCTGTGTCAGACAAAGGACGCGAATGTAGTCGTCATACCGGTGTCAGGTATTAATATACGTGTTGCACGGCTATTTTCTCTTTCATTGTGGAGCGCACAACAGATTATTTCACAACAGCAATGTGGCGAGATATATGGTTTCCCCCTTTGAGTGTAACACACACACAAAAAAGAAGCTGTCATACGCTGAGCTATACTGTGGAATATCATCTTCAGTATCAGCCGGCTATTTTATCCGGGTTCTTGGAGCAGAAAAGCAGGGGCTATTTTTTTTTAATATGATGCCGCTGCAGCCTGCGATGGGGGTGATGATAGTCTTCCTGTGCATATACGTGTGCATGTCAATGTTTGCATGTGCATTTGTCTCTGCGATTAACTGACCTCGGCGCCTGGGATAGCCAGTGAGGCTACTACATCATGAAAGGGAACAATAGCTGTGTCTCACTTAACAACGTCTGTCTGTCTGGCTGGCTTGAGCCATGTCTCTCTCTCTCTCTCTATATGTGTGTGTGTGTGTGAGTGTGTGTCTCCTGGACATGAACTTGAACTTGAGACAGGCAGCCAGACACCATCTGTGCACCAGGAGTAATGAATTCACTGCATTCATGGCTGCAGAGCGAGCCTAGGCCACTGCTACCCCATTGATGAGCAGATGACCCCTATAGTCTGAGTTAGCTCTTCATCACTAATAGAATTCAACAATACCAGCTGGTAGTGGGGCAGTTTATTTTGGCTGTTTGCCTGAGGAGAAATGAGGGGAAGCGACGTGCTCGTGGTGGTGGTGGTGGTGGTGGTGGCTTATGTGAACGTGGAACGTCGCCTTTATCCGTCTGTGTTCTCGTCAGTGTTTAAGCAGGTCTCGTATGCAAATGAGACGACATAAAGCTCACCTCCCTCCCCATACGCCGTAGCCCCGTCCTTATTACAGCAATGGCCCGATAATGTAAAGACACAGCCATGCTGGGATTTACTGCCTTGATAATTGAAGGGGCCAGTTCAGTATTTCCCCCTGGTATAAAGGTTGTAAGGGAATGAGGCATAAAACTTAAACAACCCCGGCACTTTGTGAAGCCCTGTAGGCTCTCGCTCTCCTTCCTCCTTCCTCAAGCTCCAGCTTCTGTCACAACCACACAGACACACACACACACGCATGCGCACACACAGCAAGGCTTTTCCTCTCTGGTTGGTGTCGCCACGGCAACGATAGGTGAGATCACCGTGCGCATGGCAGCATCAGCCCCGCTGCCACTGCAGGACAGATTCCTGTTTTGTGTGTGAGAGTGTGTGTGTGTGTGTGTGTGTGTACCCATAGAGACACACACACACACATTGAGTTTCCTGTCAAGTCACTGCTTAATTGATCAACTCTACGATTTTTTAAATGCACCAATAAATTGTTGTTGACCGAGCCGCGAACGTCACAAAACGGTGGTTCACGCACATACTGACACACATTGTCTGCGGTGTCACTGCAATTATTTAAGGGATCGGGATCGATGTCCTCCCTCGCGATCAGACTAACCAGCCATAACTTGCCAATGCCAATAATCCTGTGAGGAATGTCATGCTCGGGCCCTTTTTAATGACATCTTGCATGGCCACTTGAGCGTCTTGTGGGGAGCAGCGTGCATGCTGTGCATGCTCGGCCACGCTGCACGACGGCCCTCCCCTCCAGCTGACTGCACGGATATGAATATGGCCGACATGTGAGACAGGCAGCTCTGCCAGTGACATAAAGTCCAAGTTTCCCACAGTATGATGTGAGTTGTTGGTATAGTCGTGGCAGATTAGGCCAAGCAGTTAATACAGAATCCCCACTTTGTGACAGTGAACATTAGTCATGTGAATCTAATTTCATGACACACACACACGCTCCAAAAAACGTTCTGTTAATCCTTAGTCCACTTACGAATGGCGGGCTAAAGTGTCCTTTTTACGCTCACGGTTGCATAAAATCAAAAAGGTGAGGTGAAAATCTGTGTCACAGAGAGCCTGAGTCACTGTTTGAGAGCAAAGGCTCAGATTACAGGCGAGAAGAACAACGGGGGCAAAAAAAAAAAAGGGAAGAAAGGAGATTTTGTGATAAGTCAAATTGAATTGAAGTGAACTCAAGAGAGGGATAGTTAAACCATTTGAAATACGAAAAATCCCATAAACACGATTAAGATAATCAGATTATCTTATCTCTGTGTTGGGGGAAAGTCTGATTACAATCCTAATCACGTCTGTGAAGTCAACAACAAAAATAATAATTGTAACACCTGCATTTCATTCTATTTTTAATACAAAATGTAAGAGCAAATGTTTAAAAAACTGCACGAGAATATGACACAAATGCCTAAATTATACACCTCGAACCCCCCATTGTGAGCGATAATGCTAACGGCTACACTAAAATATGCTTCATGGTTAGATATCAGTGCTGTGGCAGCAGCAGCAGCAGCAGCAGTGCACGAGTCTGTGTAAATGAATGCTATTTTTGCACTACAGGTCTAAAGCTGGCTGTCAAGCCTGGCTTCCAAGATATCTGTGCTCTGCTGGCTTTTGATTATGCAAATACTATGCACTATAAATAAATTAGTATAATTGCGTCTGAAATATGCTTTGAATCCTCCTCAAAGATGAAAGGGTGTAAATAATATATTTCGTGTCACTGCATTATTCATTCTCTATTAATTACAAAACATCGCGGCCCCGGCGCTCACTCCGGAGAAACGACCCTCGGTGTGTGTTGTTTTTGTAGTTTTGTACTTTAAATTATATACAACACAATGCACGGATCAAGGCCGGGATATCTTCAAAGTGAACGTAAGCACTGCGTCATGTGCGGCCCAAAGAAACAACATTAAAGAAGCATTAATAATGTCGGCGTCCTGGCAGCACAATTAAAAACACGGCCATCTTCCTGCTCCCGCTGAGGCCTTATATTTGAATACAGCCAGCCATTTGAAAAATATATGCTATTCGGCAATTAAATTATATGGGGGGCTCTCTCTCGCTCGCTCTAGCTAGTACCAGTGCATATAGAATAGTGAGCAGCAGTCGCTACGCTCGCATTAGCATCTGGCCCCTTTTATGTAAATTTGATGAGAGAGGACTCATGCATATAAGCAAGGGCCGGGGTGTACTTGCCTAATATCCTTATTAGAGAGGGGAGAATTAAATATTTATTTGGGGGGCCATGGGTGAGGAAGAGGGGGCCTGTCCTGTGTTGTCGTGAGCCCTGAAGGTGGAGGAAAGGGGGGGTTAGGTTGGCTTTCTCTATGAATCTCTCCCTCTCGCTCCCGCTCTGCCTCCAGGTGCCACCATCTTAAGGCATTTGGCAGTAGTGAGAGTGTGAGGAGGGTAGACTTAAAATGTCCGCTGGCATAGACACACACACACACACACATGCACACGCGCGCACGCCCGTGCATACACATTAATGCACGCACACATTTGGTGGACGTGGACACGACGGCGAGAGTCAATTATTCAGTTACTGTCAACAGCGGGGCGATGCATGCTGAGCATTTCATTTGCATGTATTAATTCCCTCGATTACGGACGCCGGCGAGATCAGCTGACGCTCTCGTTTTTTTTTTTTTTCCTCTATTCAACACAGTCTCATTGGGGCGGCGACGGCTAATGGCGCCGCGTGTACGCGCTAAGAAGTGGGGCTTGCTATAAGCATTTCAGTATTTTGATGTAATTTTTTTATTTATAAGTACACACACACACACAGACACAGCACTTCCTTTTCAACAAAAACTGTCAGTGTCTGGGTTTTTTTTTTTTACAGTGTCAAACTGTTCGTTTAATTATTCAACCGCCGTCATTTTCAAAAAGACTTTCTCACTTAGATCGAAGTCTGCACACAAACGCACGAGGGCGCGTGACCTCAGTGTCGACAATTAATGTTTGCCTTCTGTGAGATGACAGATAGACGCCGCTCTTAAAAAACGGCTTAAATCAAATCAAAAAAAAAAAGTCAAATGACAAAAAACAAACGCTACAGATAAAAGAGGAGCGCGTCGACGGCAATATTGGCAGTTTATGTAAATCGCGCTTTCCCGCCTTATCGCTTTCCGCCTGCGCTGTCACACGCACGTGTCGTCACGCTGACCTCTCCTCGCTGTTAATTATCATAAACGTGTTTAGTGAAATGACGCCCACGCACACACACACACACACACACACACACACTGCATTAATATTCCCTTTCATCCTGAAGTGCTCCTGAGGCATAGCATGAAGAAGAATGCACAGGAAATTATTCAAGATGAATTATACCAGCACATCATCCCTGTTTTTTGACCTGCACACACACACACCTCTCTCTCTCTCACACACACACACACTAATTTAGAAACACATTTTATCTGAGGTATTTATTTTCATAATTAAAAGGTTTAGTTTACATTCGCAGTGTCTCATCTGGACGTCGCGGCGCGTCCTCGTGAGCGGTGTGTGTGTGTGTGTCTCCTTGCATACGTATACAATATCAGCTGTTCTTCTGCTTCGTCGTCGCCCCCCCCACCCCCACCCCCACCTCCCCGCTTCCTCTGATGAGTGGTACGCCCCGGCGTGCTGCCAAAGAAGTGAGAATAATTAAGCGGCCCGTGTTTGAGCCTGGAGTTGGCTAATGGATTGTTACCGGTGGAAATGAGACAGGCAACATGGGGGCTGGGTGGCAAAGCAGACCTCGCCTTTGGATAATGAAACGCTGTAAGCCACCGGGGTGGAGGGGGAGACACACCTCTCATATAAAGGAAATGCTTTTGTTCTGCGACTACACTTGTTTTAGTCGTAAGGGAAGGAGTCGAAGAAGGGAAGTCACGTCACGTGAGAGAGCCACAGTCTCCTACAAGTCGACTTTCCCTTAGACTGTGTTCCAATTTTGATTCTAAACTCTATAATAATCCTCGTAGGTGTTGCATATGTTATCTCATATTTTGTGTGTGCGCCGCGTGTGATACAGTAGACACATTTGCATAGGATTTAGGATCCACACTGCATCACAACACTGCTGCTCTGCACAAACCGGGGGCTTTGTCCCCCCACCCACCTCTGCACATGCATGCATGTACGGTAGAAGCAGGGTCGTGTTGATGGTGGTGGTGATGGGGGGGGGGTAGTGCAGCAGAGGTGGAAAATAGAGGAGCAGGAGGGCGATGGGATGAGACAAGCCACACAAGCCGCAAAGGGAACGCGGTGGTGAGGGGGGAGTGGGGGGTGCGGTGTCGTTACCCTAAACCCTGCCGTAGGGCAAGAAGACACACACACACATACACACAGGACTAACACACACATCGTGTTTGCCACACAACCGCAAGTCCCACTCTCAGAGTCACAACTATGTAAAACATTGGGGAAGTATAAGAATACTCATCCTCTATAGTTCTCATTGCTGCAGAATTTAGTTGGACTGTTATACTGTGAGTGGCGGGCGTGTCTGCCGCTGATGTTCTTGTGCTGGAATATTTGTGGGAAAAATATAAATAAAGATTGAGAATCAAATCACATTGTGCGTCAATTATTGATTATCGCCGCACACCGTCCCGACACTGCTACACACACACACACACACACACGTCGAGTGCAAGTGTGGTTGTCATGTATTTTGATGGGGAGCTCTAATAAAATGTGGCATCTGTCAGGCGGAGACTGACAATGTCATGAAGACGCTCGCAGTGACATCACAACAGTGCCGGGGAGAAATGCAGAAAAATAACACCCCTGTTTATCAAATATACATATATATATATACACACACACACACAGATATGATAATGGAACAATATCAATGATTTTAGGTGTTATTTTTGACAATTACTTCAATGTCAACAGATTCCGAGAGATATAAGAATATCATAACGGAACAAAGGTCAATATTTAGGTCTCAACCCAACCATAAACGACGACAATCTATTAAGGCTCTGACCTCAAAAATGGACTTCCTTTAGCCTTGACCTTTGACACTTGACCTACTCACGCTCCCACGAGAGCAGGCAAAGGTCAAGTACGCTGAAGCGGTGTTGGCACGCTCTAAAAAAAAGGGACGAGTGACTAATTAGGAAGATGTAATCGTACACACATCCACTGTCAGCACTTTCATTACATATAAGTTAAAGTAGATGCCGTGACCTTCAAATGTTCTGCGAGTGTGACATACAAGTTTTTACTCGCTATTTGAGGCAAAGTAGAAAGCTATTGCCAATTCTGAATTCCCAGCAATTGTAAATAGTGTTTTTCTGTCCTCATGAGATACTTGGGATTTGCTTAAACAACAACAAAAGTGTTTAATGTACAGTACATGGATGTAAACGTGCTCACTCCCTGCCTTGTGTCTCCTGACGCTGCAGTGATGGACGCGGGGAGCTGTGGACGACTGCGGGCAGCGAGAAGTGGAGGTCAACATGGGATTTTGCTCTTCACTGGACCCACGTGAGGTGAGTTTTGGAGCAGTAAACCGAAATGTGTGTGTGTGATTGTAGGGCTACAGGCATGTGCATATAAAAACCACCGACATGTAAATTCCTGCTTTCCATTTTTTTGGAAAATCACACCCAATCTGTATTTTTCCAGTAGATTAAAACACATTTTTCATATTTAATTAAATCCACTCTGAACTGAACACAGTCAGTCTTATCCTCATCCCCATTATCTTTCCTTTTTAATTAAAATTTTAAACCCTAAGTGTTGAAAGATTTGTCAAAAAAAAACAAGAACAAGGGGGGGCTACATTTCTTTGTAGGCAGGGGGTTCGACTGAGTGAGTGATGTTTTCATGTGTCCATCTCTGCTGATGTGTGTGTTTGCCTGCAGCAAAGTTAGTGTGTGTGTTGTGTAAAGGCATAGATGTTAGCGTTGGTCCAGAGGACACAGTAAACAGAATCACAGCGCTTTGAAAGGAGCTCGGGCGATGTGATTGTGGGCAGCATCAAATCCCATGACCCATTCTTTGCCCTGTGGTCCATACCAAAGAGAAGAAGCACATAGGGGAGGCAGAGAGGTTATTGTTCATCATCACAACATAACACACAGCACAAATAACCAGGACCAGGAAGTTATTTAAAAAAGAATTTCCTCCATAGCCATTGAAACCCCGCGTAATTGCCCTCCGTTGGCATTGTTTGCATTGCGTGCCGGACATCTCGCTCCATCAATTAGACGTCCGCGCATTATTGCACGCGACATTTCGCGTTATTGAAGAGAGACAGAGTGCTAATGAGCTGGGCTTGCTCTCGTGACAGGGAAATGGGAATTATATTAGCGGGAAAGCAGGAAGCAGATTTCCATCTGTGCTTTCTTTATTTGCAATTCCAAGACCATTCTTCTGATGTGCGTTGACCTCCTTGGAGTGCAGTGCAGAGTGCTGGCCAACACACACACACACACACACACACACGCACACACACACACGGGGGTGTACACACAGCTATAGCTGCAGTGATTGACATCGTTCAACTGTCAGCAGAAAATAGATGGTAGAGCACGGTGCCATGCTCGTGCCCTTGATGGTGTCGCAGCAATACCACACACACACACACACAGTGATGCTAGTGTTTGAGGTAAAAGTTAAATTTCCTGGGATGGGTAAAAACAAAATAAGGTCTAAGGAGGAGAGGTGATATGTCAGTGCCCATGGGCCACAGTGTGCAGTAGTGTTACTCGTCCTAATTACTCCCAATATACTCACACATTTGCTGGACTGCTCAGAAGGCCCAATTAGAGGGGCAGGGCACTAAGACTATGGGGTGGGGAAAAGTCAAATCCATACCACAGAGAGATGGCGTCATATGGTAATTTCTGCAGCACACGTCCCTAAATTGAATTATTTGTGTATAAAATTAACAATTTCTTTGCCTCCACAAATTGAATTTCTCCTTTTTCCCCCCACCCGCGGCGGCGGTGGTGATACTGTTAATCAGGTCAAACGAGTATTTTAAAAGAGGAGCGAACCGAAAACCAACCGGCCCTTTGTGGCACAAAAAAAAAAGGGAGGTTGATACTTGAGACATAAGGATTGTGCGGTGTATAATAGAGCTGTGGATATCGTACACGCTGGTGAACATTCGTTTTTAAAAAAAAGCTGCCATTCTAGTTTAGTTTATTTTTTTGTTAACGCGTAGAAACATCTTACTCAGGATGTAAGAGCTCTGTTAAGTGTGTCAGCTTCATTAGACCCTTTTATATCTGACTTTGGCAGCAGGTTCATGTGAAACCGAAACAGGAAACCAGCACATATTTCCACCTTTTCCCGATTTAAAAATATCAGGAAACTTTCCCACCCTCTCTCTCTCTGTATTAATATTTCTATTGTTATGATTAATCATCTCACACTTCATAAAACACAAAACATTAACACAGTAAATTTTTGCCTTTGGATAAATAATAATAATCTTAATAATAATAATAATAATAATAATATACACCCTGCATGTGCTGCACAGTTTGTTTACATTGCATTTCCTTTCCTATACGCTCGTAAACATCGATCACACACACACACACACATATAATTTGCAGTACAGCTGCCTACTATTAGGGCACCAGCAGGAGTATAAGCACTTGTAACATGGCACCCGCATTTGTGTATGTAAACCCTCCGGTGTGCATGTGTGTGTGTGTGGGTCTTCAGTGCTTACCCACAGCGAATAATGAAGTCATCTGCTTGTGTCTGCATGATTAAGGAGTGCTAATGCATCAGTGTGTGTGTGTGTGTGTGTGTGTCCAGATAAAACAACACGCAAAAGAACAAAGAGCATTCAGAAATGCCAAAAATGACACTAATACAAGTAAATATCGCTCAGAAAATGCAATAACGGCTTCATTGATTACGATCAGGTAAAAAAAACAACAGCAAATGATTATGAAGGATGACGAGGGGATAAAGGGAGGGAGGAAATCTCTTTTACTTCTTCCTATATGTTGAAGTATTTCCATATTTCTCTCCTGGATGCGGACGCTCGTACCTCGTCGCAATATACGACGATACGTCCTTTCCATGGTTATTCAATAATTGTACCAAGCTGGAACATGCTCATCGCTCTCTTTCTTCTGATGTACTACATTATCACAAGTGCACGAGGGAGGGGAGGGAGGGGAGGGAGGGAGGGTGCTATTTGTGGGAATTTTGTCTCATCAGTTCACAATTAAAAGAGATAAGATTCTTTCTTTCTTTCCTTTCCATTTAATATCCAAGTAGATTGCGGCGGGGCTGCGTGCAGGGAGGGTTTCTTCTTCTGCATCATCATCATCATCATACAGTCAGAACAAAGGATATGCACATTGTAGAAAAAAAAAAATCATGCAAATGAATGCAAATCGCTGGCAGCAAGGAGTATAGCGAGGTGGCAGGAGGAGAGAGTTTATAAGCAGGAGGACTGTGTGTGTGTGTGTGTGTGTGTGTGTGTGTGGACAATCTTGCTCTAGGTTGTGGCAGACATAGCTGGAAATATATTGGTTTTGAATCTGATTTGAAATCTTATCTGAAAACTTTGCAGTTGAGTTTTTCTGTGCGTATAAATACTGGGGGAGATGTACTGTATATATAACCACAATGGTTAGAAGAGAGGTTTGGTTTGTGTTCCTTTCTTTTTTGGAACATGTGTATTTGTATTCAGTGATCACTGTGGTGCAAAGAAATGCACCTTTTTGTAAATAAAAAGGGGGTTATTTTCTAAAGCACGGTGACAGTGCATCGCAGTAAGTGTGCGTGTGTGTGTGTGTGTGTGTGTTTGCAGGATACAACGTTCAGACCGCACCGCTGCGGAAAAATGCAGAGCAGATATTAATAACGCCACAATAATGAAAGTCACACTTCAGCTCGATCAAACATTTCACATTTACATAATTATGTTCAGTTAGCGGGGGGGGGTGACAGTCCAGATCGGCCTCAATTTTCCCCCCGTTCCACAAAAAAAACATAAAAAAATAAAAATATGGTGAAATAAGTACAGACTGTGCAAAAAGAATCGCCTCATTATTTGCGCTTTTATCCTAAATTGCACATGCGATTAACAACACGGTGTCAAAATACACCAGCTCTTTCAAATTCAGTGGATAAATTCAACATATACATACATCTAACCTGACTTCCTGTGACAAAGCACAGCTATTTACCCGTGACAAAACGCTGATGTTAAACGTAGACACAGTTCACCCACATCAGTCTCAAAGTCTCATTGCAATCAGTAATTTGTCTCAAGTTTCATATGAAAACACACCACATTTAAATAATGCCGCCCTCTTTCCCACACACACACACACATACGAGTGGACTAAATTGCAGACACAATATGGTAAAGGGGAGAGAGAGAGAAAAGGGGGAGGGGCTCAGACAGGCATTCACAATTGTGCATAATGATGTTAACATTCCTGCATGTCTAATGCGGGGGATATTGAGACAGACACTGGCTGTTCGGCGGCCTCGCTGCGCGGCGTGTGTGTTCGCGTGCGTACACTCTATACAGCGGTGCATAATGATGTATTAATTGTGCCGAGGTCACCGCGAGGAGGCCGCTGATGCCGTCGTTAATCTTATCACCACGATAGGCAAAAAGGAAAATCACACCGTACGCTGCGTTGTCCGGGCCTGCTCACATGGAAATTGTAGGGTGCAAGAACGGTGGTTGATTTTGGGAGCGATTAACCCCCAGAATCACCAAACCCAACGGAGGGAGCTGTGTCTCGATTCACACGTGCCGCCGTCACCGTCAAGTCTTGTTTTTATTCCAAAAAAAAGGCACAGACAAGGGAAGTGGATAGGGAAAGGAAGCGGCGGCAGAAACAAAGACGGACAGACGGCGCGCACACACTGAGGAGGACGGGCAGGACAAAAAAAAGAAAAAGAAAAGATGAAGCTCATTTTTCTGTGGGCACCCAGTGGCGCCTGCAATGCAGATCGCTGAAATCCCTCTCCAATGCGACCCTGGGCTTATTGGGGGTGTGTGGTGTGGTGGTGGAGGAGGGTGGAACAAGCAATGGGTTTTGCTATCTCTGCTTTCGTACACTTTGTTTTTTTTTCCTCCCCCTCCCCCAACTGAAATATTTTTTTCCGTCTGCATCAAATGTCAAGTTAATTTCCTGGGTGCTATGAGGGATGTGCCCCCCTTTCGGTATGTGTGGCAGCGGTGGATCGAAGGGTGCGCTTGCGTGCATTTGAGGGTGTGTGTGTGTGTGTGTGAATCAGTACAGGGGCATGGCAGAGAGAGAGAGAGAGAGAGAGAGAGAGAGCGAGAGGTGGTGAAGGGGTGTTCAGTACAGTAGCTATAAATTGGCTCTCTCTGAAGAGGTGTGTTGATGGCGCGTGTGTGCGCGCGCGCGTGTGTGCGTAAGAATATGATCCAATTATGTGTCTGTCCTTATTTGTGCATTCACATGTTCAGTCCCTTTGAAGGTTCATCTAAATTGAATCCTAATGCAAAAGAAAGAAAGAGAGACACATACTAAAAACACCCCCCCCCCTCCACTATACATCATAATAGATGCTTCGTAATTCAGTGTTGCAATAAAAGAAAAGGGGGGAAAAAAATCTTGGCCAGACTTTCAGGTATTTCCAGCAGCGTGGTTAATATGGAGCTGGAGATTTGCACTGCGTCTCCTAGCCACTAACAACAGAGTCTGTCACTGCCAACCGATATCAAGTCTCATATTAGGTTAAACATATATCAGTCCTATTTTAACCTTGTTGCCTGGCAATAGCAGAGCCTTAGTGTCCTTCTGCCTTCCAAGGCTGGGTCATATTTTATTTTATTCTTTATTTATATCAGGCTTTCCTGCATTATCGCATAGGAATTGTGTCCCGTTGATGTCCTCGGTTCTCTCAGACGACACACAACTCTGTGGGTGTGTTTTTTTTTGTTACTCTATTGAATCCAAATGTACTTTTCGCTTTTAAAACAATTGGACTGGGATCAAGAGCTTAGACGGCGTTTGTGTTCAAACGCACAGATTTGTTTTAGTGGCATATTCGCCGTGCGCTCTCTTCCCGCGTCTTTATTCCATATGTGTCTAACTGTGCATGTCGCCGGGCTGCGGGAGCGCCCCCGCGTCTGTATGTTTATCCGGATGATTTTATACGTCTTTGCGCGCGTCTGCTCGAGCCGTTAAGTGTGTGACACAAAAAAAATATGCATCTTTTTTTTTTTTTTCCCTTCTTCTTACGGCAAAGTGTAGAAAATCCCTCACTGCGGAGAAAAGGGATTATGAATTTGTCAGTCGTGCTTACACTGATGTATGCTCCTGCCCCACAAATGTCACATCCCATAACCCAGAAAAATTACACCAGTCCCACCTAATTACGCATATTCATGATGCCGTTTTGCATAGTGCTGGTAGCATACTTCCGCTACAAGCCACAGAGCTGAGGGATATGGTTGAGTGAAAAGGCTTTCAATCCACTGATTCAGTGCGCCTCCGCCACAAGCATCAGCTTGATAACGCTACCTCCGTGCCAATTTATTTTATGATCTGAGACCATTATGGAGAGAGAGTTTTCCCTTATTTCCTCGCAGTCAGTCATATTTCCTGCTGCCTGCAGCATATTCAAACCTTGTGGGATTTTCTAATAGAGAAATTAGCTTTGTCCTAGATTATGAAGGTCATTTTGAAAATAGATTCAACACGTGATTTTTTTTTTTTCCTTTCTTTTCTTGAGAGAGAAACTTTGTCATTTATACTTTTTTTGACTCTCCTGCTGATTGAGGATGAACAGTGTAATACTATGCAAGGCGGGAGGAAGAGAAACCACACGGGAGAGGAAGTGTTGGGAGAAAATAGA
This sequence comes from Solea senegalensis, assembly GCF_019176455.1. Classification (NCBI taxonomy): domain Eukaryota; kingdom Metazoa; phylum Chordata; class Actinopteri; order Pleuronectiformes; family Soleidae; genus Solea; species Solea senegalensis. The sequence continues at coordinate 4,735,370 of NC_058025.1, read as the reverse complement.
GGTGGATGAATTGCGGTGGCCCAGCTCGGTGGCTTATTGTCGCACTTGTGGAACCGACTCAATCAGACTTGGCCCAGTCGTAATGAAGGAGAGGGTTCCGGGGGCTGTGCCACTGCTTGGGTAAACAGCGATTGTTTCAGCTCGCGGTTTCCCAAACACGGCCAACAATGGCACTATTGTCCCGCCACCTCTCATTAAGAGGCGCACCAGAGATGGAGTGAGTAGCAGAAGCAGGGAAGGGAGGTGGGTGAAGAAGGGGCAAGAAGGGGAGAATGGGGAAAAGAGAGGGGTGGGGGAGAGCTGGAGCGGGTGGGAACCTGACAGCTATGGATGGAGAGCTCGAGATGCTTTTTCTGATCTTTTTTTTCTTTTTCCCACACTTTGATTATGTCTTCTTCTCTCCCACCATCTTGTTTCCATTGCCTTCTATCTCCTCAGCCATCGTCGCTTTACCCCGCGTTCTCCCCCGCGCGCGTCCTTTCATCTGTACTTTCTTTCCCTCATCATCCCTACAAGCACTCTATTCCCTCCATCTGTCCTTTGTTACTCTTCGTTTTTTTTTTTTTATGCATTCGGGATGGCGAAGGGATGCTTTGCCTGTCACACCGCCTTTAAGGCCACCTTTCCCAGCCAGCACACAGAGAGAGAGAGAGAGAGAGCGAGAGAGAGAGAGAGGAGGAGAAACAGAGAATTAGCATGGACGAATGAGAGGAGCCTGAGAGAGAGACAAAACAGGGAAAGATCGCGCCGCTTCCTGGCTTAATGAACGTGGGCAAAGGATGATCACAATAGAATACATTATGCTCTTGTTAGTCGAGGCAATCAATTAGCAGCGAAGGGAGAGCACACCAGTGGCACGCCATCGTTCCCGCTCAGGCACTGGCTCATTCACAACCCAAACGAGTGACCCCTCTCTCTCTCTTCTCGCCATTTTTTTCCCACCCTCATCACTGCCCCAGCAGCCACAAAACATTCGATTCCGTTCCTCGGTGGTGAAAAGGCGGGACAGTGCTGAATTTGCATTTCCACCACATTAGCTGGAATATCAATCAATCCGTCAGGTTACTGTTGCCGTCGTGTAATCCCGCAATCCTCATGCGTTTTTGTGATGGGGATTGGAATGAAGAGACTCAGACGTGACAACTTTTTTTACGACTGACACTCGCGATTGTGTCCCAAATTTTCAAGCGCGTCCCATCAGTAATTCATAAAACGGTTGGGTGAAATTCCTTCGTCCTCCTACCTCAACCAACGCCACCATCCAACCACCTGTGTGTGTGTCAGATAGAGGAATCGTTCCAGATAATGGCAGCAATCTATATTGTGAAAGAGGCAAGGAGTAGTTTTGCTTTAACAGAGGCACAAATCACAGCTGTCTGACTGAGAAAAGGTGTCGGCGATGAGTGGAACACACTGCCTTCACTAAGGAACTTTGCAGTGGAAATGGAGGAAACTAAATAAAATGAAAGGAAGGAGAGGGAAAAGGACAATCTGTATTACAGGTCAGGATGTTTTTTTAACGTCTTCTTGTGTGTGCACGTACTGCGGGAGGATGATGGCCTCAGGTTTAGGGCTCAGGAAATCTGTTATTGCTGTGGTTGGGTTAGGGTTAATCGTTAGTGGTTAGTGGTTTCCCTCGGCCTGTTTTTGATCAATAAAAGTTAAATGCTGTGATGGTGCAATGGATGAATAAATGTTTAGAAATCACATCATTCCAGCCTCCACACCTTTTACTGTCAGAAAAGGGGAGGAATGTCTATGGATTGATGGTGAAAACACACATTTCCCAGGAAATAATACTACAAAAATAGACTTCGGACACATTATTCTATCTTGTTTGAAGCTCTCTATTTAAATCATTGTCTTGCACCTATAATTATCCCTCCTCTGAGGTGACCTGCTTTGTCTATTTTGGTCAACACGCTAAATAAAGTAGGAAAAACTCCATTAAAAGAACAAAATGATCGATTCAAGCACACAGTCTATGCAAAGCATTTGTGGATATTTTTGACAAACATATCTAAGACGGCACGAAGGACTCTTTCTTCATCGTTACTACGGCGACCTAACCTTGACCTTGCGTTGTGTCGTATTTTACACACATGGTGTGATTTGGCCCCTTTGCTGTCAGCAGACGACCTCAAAGCCAATCACATGGACACAAACGAACGAGGGCGCAGAAACGAAATAAACAATGGATCTATAAATGTACAATTAACGTGTAGTTTATTTATAGTTACATCAGTAAAATAAAATAAAAAACCTACAAATATACAGCCATTTTTGTTCCTCACCTTTATTGTAAAACATTACCAAAACTAAAACTAAACTATGAAGTAATCTTACTCTTAAATTATCCATTGGGATTAAGTCTGTGTAATATCATATTGTCTGTTGTTTTTTTTTAACTCATCATCTTTCCATCTATAGCCTCAAAATCTGACCACAAAGCTAGTGTTTGTGTTTATGGAAAGAGAAAACACACGCACACATATCTGTTGATTACTGTAACATAAAAGCTACAGCTCCTGGATTTACAGTCGACAAGCACTGTCTCATTTAAGAGCCCTTTTCACGAAGAACAGCAAATACGTCGCGCTGTATATACTCTGCCTACAAAGTCCACAAAGTGGGATTTTATTTTATTTTTTTAACTTTGAGTGCATATGTAAAGGTGTTTTGTTGGTCCTCTGAGTGCCTCGGAAATGTGCAGGATTGCATTTTGACCTTTGAAAAGGCAGAAAAATTCTTTCTTTTTTTTTCACCCTCAGTGTTTACTGTATACGTGCTTTGCCCATTTGTTAGAACGTTCAAGTGCAAGTGCAAAATGCCAATAATGTATTCGGTGTCTCGGGCTAGTGGAGGGCATTTCTGTTGTGTCTCCACTTTAAAAGTTGAAATGTTCAACATCTAATGGACGAGGAGGCAGCCGTGGTTACGCGGAGCAAGGATAGGAGAGATGCTAAGTATTGACTCCTGTGTGAGTACCACATGTACATGACAGTAAACAGTTATATCAACTGTATTAAAATACTCTTACAATAAAAAAAGACACCTTTATCATTTAACGGTTACAGTGTGTGACATATAGGAGAATAAACGGAATATACCAGACCGTATTTATGACTGCATGGTCATCTGGTCAAATAATTTGGTTTTTAATAGCCTTGTTTATGAATACCCTTTATGTACCTATGTACTTAAAGGAATACTTCACCGATGTGCATTTAGCTTTGTATTACTATTTTTTTTCTACGTGTCCACCAGTGACACATGGCCCAGCCTTGGTCCAAGGCTTGAAACGGCAACGCTAATTCTGCACTTTTTAGACCCATTCGTAGGGGGACAGGACCTCATTCCCAGAATGTAAACAGTGTCCGCCATCTTTGCTAACAGTTAAGCTAACAGGACCAAGTGTCACTGGTGGGCACGTTAACAAAGAAAAGAATGAAGAGATTTCTAATGTAAACAGTGTCTGCCATCTTTGCTAACAGTTAAGCTAACAGGACCAACTGTCACTGGTGGGCACGTTAACAAAGAAAAGAATGATAATATTTCTAATGTAAACAGTGTCTGCCATCTTTGCTAACAGTTAAGCTAACAGGACCAACTGTCACTGGTGGGCATGTTAACAAAGAAAAGAATGAAGATATTTCTAATGTAAACAGTGTCCGCCATCTTTGCTAACAGTTAAGCTAACAGGACCAAGTGTCACTGGGCACATTAAAGAAAAAGAATGAAGAGATTTCTAATGTAAACAGTGTCTGCCATCTTTGCTAACAGTTAAGCTAACAGGACCAACTGTCACTGGTGGGCACGTTAACAAAGAAAAGAATGATAATATTTCTAATGTAAACAGTGTCCTTTGCTAACAGTTAAGCTAACAGGACCAATTGTCACTGGTGGACGAAAAGGAATGAAGATATTTCTAATGTAAACAGTGTCCGCCATCATTGCTAACAGTTATGCTAACAGGATCAAGTGTCACTGGTGGGCACGTAACAAAGAAAAGAATGAAGAGATTTTCAACTCAGAGGTTGGGAAGCACAATTTTTTTTAAATACTACCCTTATTCTAGTAATACAAAGCTAAATGCAAATTGGTGAAGTATTCCTTTAAGGCAAGAGCCTTGCTTTACAGAAGCCACCATTTAGTGTTTCTACAGCATCCCAACAGATGCGTTCTACATAAACAAAGAAGATTGACATTATATTAGATGTAGCTAATTCTTACACATTGGACCACAGAATATATGAATAACTTTGCCTTCTGTGTTTAAATCCTGAATTATTAATAGTTTTTTATCTCTGGTATAACACAATTTGCTTCAGGTTGTCAATTCTGTTTCTTTCCCTCGGTCTCCGTTTCCCTCTTGATCATCTTGTGCGCCCTCACTCTGCTGGGTCTCCGTGTACAGGCAGTCATGCTGATGACATTTGTGTCCAAGCAGGGCCCAATGACATGGCCTTTATCACCCCTCGCTGGGTCTCCTTTCACCACCCCTACCCCCTATGGTCATTCTTAACCCACCAAGTCCTCTTCATCAGTGTGCACACAAATGTGTGTGTTCCTCTGCTTTGGGAATCTTCCTGTGTGTGTGTGTGTACAGTGTCTGTGTATTTAAACCATGTCCAGATCAGCCGTGTCCATGCTTGCCTGTGACACTGTGTGAACAGTAGGGGACATAGTATGGAACAAGTCTCTCTCTCTGCTGGACGCAGGGTTGAGCAGACTGGGAGGTAGAGGGGGCACACATGGACAGCTCCATCTCAATAGTGGAAACACATGGAGACTATATCTAAAGTGGGCATTAATCTAAAAATCTGCCTTAACAACATAAAGCCATAAAATACATACATTTTATGGCATTAAAAATCTCCCTTACATTATTCATTCTACAATTCTGGGGGTATTTTTGACCCTGCCTTCGCTGTGCTACACATTTTTGAAGGGCTTTTATGTGCACAGACAAAGTGCAAAGCCTCATTGTTGTTCTCCTCAAACACACACACACACATGCACAAACGCTACAGACATGCTCACCGTCCCTGCAGCCATGGGAATGGAGAATGCTGAGGTTCAAGGTCATTTCAAGTATTCAGCAGCCCCCGGGCTCTCCATTGTCGGCGCACCGCATCGGTTTGCTTACCCATGCACGGATATACTATGTGCACACCGCGCATTTCCGCATCTCACTCGCACACCGGCTTTCACCGGGACAGCGAAAGTGTCCGTCAGGTGAGAGCGTCCACTGCCGTACACAAACACTCACAAAAATGGGAATCTTCAAAGGAGACATGGATACCCGCACTTCTATAAACCATATGGACACAAAAGGATGACAAATATAACCATTAATAACCATTGGTGGTTTGTGTCATTATTCAGCTATTTCTTTTTTTACCTTCATTTATTCTTGAGACTCCACGTCTCTACATAATGTGTTGTTTTGTGTACATGTTGGTTGTCAGTTTGACTGACATTTGGGGGGAAAAAAGTGAGACTTTCGCAAAAAACAAAATGGTAGGGATGGAGGTTTTATAAACACACTGAAGGTGAATAAGAAAGAGAGAGAGAGAGCAGCAGTGGGTGTGATTAGCTCCTTTGTTGGAGGTCTGTTGAGCTTCATTGGCTCCAGAGAATAGCTTCCTAATGAACCCAGCCAAGCTTGGACCAAACTTTGTGCTGAAGACAAACTAAGTTATGGTGGTCTGGCAGAGCGCTGGGGGTGAGCCCACTGATATACAACGCCTGGACATATGGTCCACCCATCAGGGCCTCTCCCAGTCACTTTCTCATGTCATGGCTTCTGTGTGTGTGCGTGTGCTTGTATTTGTCGCCTCTTCGGGACCTTTTTTCTGCCATAAACACAGGACCAAACCTGGTGCTCATAAGGGAGAGTTGAATTGTGATTTGGTTAAGGTTAGGTATGGTTTTGATTTGTCCAAATCGATGGAAGCTGTGCGAACCTTGTGTGTGTGTGTGTGTGTGTCAGCAGGGATGTAGGAGAATATTTATAGCCTGATTCTTTTATATATTTGTTTGATAAGTCATTGGAACAGAGAAAGAGAAAAAAAAAACAGGAGAAGCAGAGGGAGCGGAGGGCAGAGGGGTGGGGAGGATGGTTGATGTTCACTGAAAGCGACAGAGGAGAGAGGGCTGCAGGCTTTGTCTTTTCAGTTGACCCCAATACGGAGTCCATTCTGACACGTCTTGCAAGACACGGAGTAAGTGAGTAAATCAGGCCAACCTGTCTGTGGTGAGGCAGTGCACCACAACACATACAATATGGAGGAGGATCATAAGACGTCATAGCTGTAATAACCCGTTCCCACTGGTCAAAAAAAAAACAAGAACAGTTTAAAATGCCCTTTCTCACCAGTGGGAACGCAACCTGGGTAGAAACACTGATTAGCCGTTAACCATCAATGTATGTAGCAAACCTTGTACTTGTTTACAACTTGAGCTATTTTTAATTTCATCAATTCTATTGTAAAAGATGGAGGGTGAGAAGGGTGACCTTCCGACTCTGGCATTTTTGTGACATCAAAATTCACGCACGTGTGATGGAGGAGTGAAAAAGCAACGCGGTGGTTTAATAATAATAAAAATTGTATGCATTTGTGCTGTGAAATAAGTGAACACGCTTGCTCTGCGTGTGCACGTGCGTGTCCTTCCTTTATAGTCCCAACTTGTAAAGAGCACAGTGTAGGCGCAGGTGAGCACAAGTCTATATGTGGTTGGAGGCTAATTGTTTGGGTGAAGGTGGGGGCATGGAGGACGAATGGCCAGCTTCCACCCACAAGGCTCTGGGTAACTGAGCTAGCAAGCTGGAGAATGGGACCTCTATAGGGCCACACAGCGGGCTCAAACAACACTTATTCTAGCAGCCAAACTGTCAGCCAGAACAACTTCATTGTGCCCAAAATTGAACTTGAAAGCAAGGCAGAGATTCTGGGATGGGAGGGGAGGAGGCAGTGGGAAGGTAGGGTGAAAGACAGGAAGGATGCAAAGAGAGAGGGGGTCTGTGGGAAAGTGGTGGTGGGGGGGGTGGACTGGAAAAGGGGGAGCCCCAGGGTCACATGGTGTGAGTTCATTTCAGCGAGGAGAATTCCCATAGATCCTACAGGAGGGAAAAGGGCGGCCAGGAGCAAAGGGAGTGGCTTGAATGGGAATGTCTTGAAATGCATTCTGGGATGAGAAACACGGCAGTTTTTTGTTTTATTCTTTGTCACCACATTTGCTCGTAAACTGTATTCCTCCATAGACACGGCCATTACACCGTATCGTACAGCTGTCATTTATGTATAATGCATTTCATTTCTTAGTTTATCTCTTGCCAATATTATCAGTTTGATATTTAAACACACACACACACAGCATGGCCTCCCACAAGCATGTATCCAGATTTGCCTGCTTCAGACCCAACGAGAGAGCCCAGCCATGCAAGTTTGGAACTGTGCTTGTGTATAATACAACAGCAAGCCCCCTTCAGACTTACACTAAAACCAGTTTCAATCAGTCCAACACTGATTTACGTCACCGTTCTCCTCTTTGTCTCCTCTCCTGCTGGCTGTTTTAAATTCATCTTCCTGCCCTTGGTAACTACACTGCAAAAAAGGTGAAGAAGTTTACTCAGTCACTGAGTTTAGGGAGATGAGGAAAGTCTGGGATTCTATGTGTGTGTGTGTGTTTGTGCGTATGTGAGACACACACACACACCCCTGTTTGATCCACAGCTAGCCCTGCAGCTCCCAGCGACTCAACAAAAGGCCTCCTCTATCCATTGTATGAGCTGTGTGTTTCCCAGGAGAGCTCTGGCTCAGTGAGAGAAGGGCACCAGATCGCTTTCTCCTCACATGGATGTTTATTCGCTCTATAGTCCAGTAGAACAACCCCCCAAAAATGACTGGCCTTAGCGCTTTGACACGCAGGACACATGGATTTAGCTACAGGTTGGGAAAAGTGTAAAAAAAAAAAACAGAAGAAAAAGCGAGCGTCCTGGTAGATGAACAGACGTGAAAGACAGACAGCTAAAGAGGAAGAGCTGTCTACGTTGGTGTTCTCGGTGCACTCATATGAAAAAGAATATTCAGGGTGTCCCGCCATTTTATTTGCTTCTTGTCTTTACACTAGTCAGCTTTCTTGTCAAACTTGTTCATGAATGTAGATCCACCCAGTGGGTGGGTAGAGATTTCCCCCTGATCTTGACAAGCTCGCCTGTCCCTGGCTGCATACTAATTTTCCTCCAGAACTACTGAACCAGTGCAAAAACAAATACAAGTTGCCAGGGCGGCTGTTCGTTGCCGGAGACGCGGGGTGTTCGGAAGGTTAAACACGAGGACGCCTTTTGTAGATTGTGGGATCAATCAGAATGTCAGCTTAGGGTGTTTTCCGGTGTTGCTACGTGATATCGGGAAAAACATGCTAATGGCTTTGCTAATAAGCTAATGAATGGAATAGTTCTTTGACCTAAACATTAAAGAAGGAGCTGGTCCACATAAGAAGAAGACATGGTACGGTCCAGGCTGGTACACTTTTGGACTGATGAGATATTTTTAACCCAACTAGGTAGTTGTTGTTTTCTTTTAAATATGTCTCGGTAATTCACTTGGCAGACAATGATCTGTCCTCAGCAACCATTTTCATTTTCTCTGAGAGAGTTTTGAATGCTATATCGACACCAGAGTGCCTCACTACTCTGGTAATATCTAAAGGTTTCCTTGAGCCCGAGCGTGCCTGCAGGGTTGACCATGATCAGAAGCCTTCAGTTGAAAACAAACATTGTAGGCTGATACCATCTAATCTGCTGAACGCCATTATCGTCTAAGATATCGCTGTACTTCCCTCTGTACCCGCATGCACCCGCCCTCCAAACCAGCCCTACTCCCTCTCTCTCTCTCTCTCTCCCTCCACACTCTTTGAGGTAAAAGCTTGTGTGTTGAGGCTGGGAGTGAATATAAGCCATTGTTACGGTGTAACCGGACTCTACAGCAGGTTGTTTGATCCTGTTTTGGGCCTGAAAAGCTTTTTTTTTTTTGTACTTGAATCACCACATCAGCTGAGAGGTTCAGACAACAGTGGAGCACTCTGCGTGTCTACTCTTCTTTTTTTTCCTCTCTCCTTCCTCCTTTTTCAGCATCACTTTGTCCGTCTTTTGTCAGACTAAATCTCTCCTCCAAACTCAGATTTACGTCCAGAGCTTTAATTACCATAAAGAGGCGCGTGCACACATAGCGTACTTCGATACAAACTTTACAAAAACAACAACAGGATTCTCTCGTATCCGTCGTTCTGTGTCGACACTGGGATTATTAGCGAAAGGGAGCGTCACTGGCGAGCGTCTGGATGACAAAAGCTGCAGTAAATGGTTCTGTTGGCCCCACAGTTCTTCCCATGGTACGGCCGCACTCTCCTCGTGTTCCCGTTTACGCAGCTGCATTCCATTATTTACATCACAGCGTAGAAACTTGCCTCTGCATTGTCTAACGTCGTGGCCGCTGACTGGTAGTTCTATACCTTTGTCACTGTTTTGGCATGGGCGCTCTCAATTTATGATGGGTCTGGTGTTCACCGTGGACAATGTGCATGCAAATATCCTTGTCCCATTATGCCAGCTGTCTTTGTATGTCAGCTTTCCTCCCTAAGAGGTAGATGAAGAGCTAGAAGGGGGATGGAATGGGGCTGTGTGTTTTTTTTTGAAGGGGAGGTTGGTGAGCGCACACACACACACACACACGCATGGGCACGCGCATCCATCTGTGCACACACACACACACACACACAGCCCATTTCAGATGTGAGAAACTGTACTCTCATTTGCATAAGAATAATTGACACTTCAAATTAGCCTTCCAATCAAAGAGGATTATTTTTTTCTCTCTCAGCATATGTGGAGGCAGACAGCACAGCCATACTGGGGTGGAATATGAAAGGGAGGGCAAAAGAGAGCAGAGACAGGAGGCGACGCGTCATAAAAGATTAACCCTTTCATTTCCGAGTAGTGGATTTGCCATCGCTTTTTATTGCAAATATAACTTTATATACAGTAAAAATATAAAAGGGAAATAATAAACAATTTCTTCTCTAAATCAAAGGATCTTGTGACTGCCTGGTTGGGGGAAAACGGTGCATCTGATTGATAGGTGCTCTACCCTTTGAAAGCTTCAGGTGCAGCGGCTGTGTTATGTGTGCACGTTTACACATCTATATTCACCTCAGTGGCACTGGGTGCAGGCCAACACACTGAGTGCTATTAAGTAAAGTGTGTGTGTGTGTGTGTGTGCGTTTGTCACAGCGTGGCTGTGTGCGGATCGAGGGTTTGCCCACATTAAACCATTAAAGCAAGTGCAATGTTGAATTATTGATAATGGCTAATGAAAAGGATCAGTTCAGAATGAACTGTGGGCTTAACCACAGCCCTGAGAGCAAACACACACACACACACACACACACACAAATGTCATATTTTCACCTTTTATCATCATAAAACAAGAATTAAACCCATGTTTGAAAAGAAGGTTCTGTCTATATTTCACTCAATCATTGTTCCATCCATGTTTCTACTCCATTATAAGTCGTCCCAGTTACAGTAAGAACATCGACATTGAATGAATATTGGAAAAAAATATGTTTTTGGGGAGAAAAATGGGACAGGGGAGCCCTTTTAGGGGGAAGGGGATAGGGAGTAGAGGTTGAGGGTTTGGTGGTGAGGGGGTGGCGCCAAACCCTCTGGAGCGCTCAGCATCCCCCCACTTATGGGATAGCGGATGTGTCTGGGGGTATCCATGACAACAATGCTGCATGCCAGGGACATACCACGGCAACATAGCCAAGTGTGTGTGTGTGTGTTTAAGGCCCACATATCTCTGTGACATTAATATTCACTCACTCAGATGGAGATCTGCTGCAACCTCAATCCCCTTTTTTTCTGCTGCCAGACAAAATGTACCCCCGACACCTTTATTGCAGCCTTTGACTCAGAGGCCCCAACAATGAATATGTCCAACTGTACAGACGGACAGACAGACAGACACAGACTCTAGTTCTTAAGGAAACCCCCCCTTTGTGCTGATGGTTTGGCATGGCATGGTTTGATGCTTTGGCGCTCTGTATTCTATATTTTGGCAGACACAGAGTGGAGTGCAGGTCAGGAAGCAGAGGTCAGGACTCACCTCGATGAAGAACAAACACGCACAAACACACACACACACACACACACACACACACTCTGTCTCTCTCTCACAGACTCACACCATCACACTCTTGCAGAGATCAAGCTGTGTTATAATAATCCCATTTGGGACAGTCTGGATTCTCACTCTGAAAGTATCACATAATGATGCTCTGTTGAGTTTGTGTGTGTGTGTGTGAGTGTGTGTTTGAGAGAGAGAGAATGTAAGTTGCTTTATGTGTCATGGGTTATGTTGTTTTATACCATTTTTTTCTTTTTAAACCTACATCTCTATACGCATCCATACACTCGAGTCAAACTCAGATCCTGCCGGAGTGTATTTTTAACCCCGACTGCCTGTGCATTTTCTGAGAGGTTAAAGGGCCGAAACAGTGAATCAAGTAAATAATTCACTGTAGCTGAAACTCTTTCGATGTAACCTCCCGAATGAATGGGGGAGGGCAGAGCAGAAATTTTATGTCTTGGCACACCACCTGAACTTCCTGCATAAAGAGCATAAAATATATATGACAAAGCATGCATGCTCATGTCATGTCTGTAAAATAACAATAATAAATGTGCTTTTTTGAGTGTATATGGACTAAATATGATCCCTTTCCTGTGTTTTTCCAGGTTGGCCGGGCCCCTCAAAGACTGTAACCCAGAAATCAAATGGCATAATGACTGGATTCTCCGCGCTAAAGACGTCAAGGATATTCAGCCGATATGAGAGGTGACTACGTGCTCCCCTTTCAAGCATTTGCCGTCCCTGCCCTCCTGCTATATGGGGCTACGTGTCATAAATTCCCCGCTCAAGATCAGCAGCCTCCGCGTTCACTCGGAATGATCGGAAACGCTGTGCGAAATTGTCCCGGAGACACTTTGAGTGACATTGCCTCTGTCAAAAGAGTGATCGAAGAAGACAGAGAGAAATGCTGCGCTAATGAAATCGTCTGACCCACATCCTTTAGTGCCATCCATTTCTCCAAAGACACAGAAAGGGCATTTATACAGGTAAACCATGACTGGTCCCTGAAGTGAGAATGGGTTTTTTTTGCAGAAGGGGGGGGGGCATCCATTATTTACTATACCGGGGTTGCAAGACACTTAGGAGATAATGCAGTGCTTCAAGCATACAAAACATAGAGCCTCCTTGGTGCTGGCTCTGCCATTGTTGTGTGTTTTGAACATGTCTGTTTCCATCCACACTGACAGATGAAAAAGAATATGTCTCCCCATGGTTCAGAAGCATGGGCAGAGATGGATAGATGGGGGGAGGTGGCAGAGAGATGTGTTTCTGTGCATGTCAGTCATATCTTTGTGCATGTCTGTGCATTTGTGTGTGTGTATTTATAGCCCAGGTTGTTTTTCTTGGCATCTGTATGTACAGTGTTATTCAGGCCTAGAGTCATTCATTCATTCATTCTTACACTCTGAGAGGTTGTGGTGGGATGGAGCCAATTCCAGCTGACACTGGGCAGGGCCACTTGCCAATCACAGCCCTCGTATACAGAGACAAAACACTGATTTACTTTCGCCATTTACACCAAGATGCTCCAAGTAACCTAACCTGCAAGCCGACTGCAAAAAAGAATTCCAAATCTGCTTTTAAGCAGGTCATTTGTTCAGTCGGAATGTGTTTGAAAGGCATTCACTCTTGTATCATGTGACTCATGCGTGTTCTGGCATCATTTCTGGTGCAGTGCCACGACATGCATTCATTTTCTAGTTGTTAGACATTAATGTTTATGGCGAAAGCTTTTATAACTTGGGACAGTGCACTGTATTTTTTGTCAGTCAGTGGGATCATTTCAAAGATCAATTGAAAGAGGGACAAAAAAACGAAATGACTAAATTTGTGATGCATCAATCTACACATGTGATTAAAAAAGAGAAAACACCACAGGTCAGACATGGGACTGGGAATGGTGTTTTTGGTGGGTTCTCCCGGGGTTACATCATGTTTCTACTGCACCAAATCTCGATCTGTCAAACAGAAAGGCTTCGCTTAAGCTTTGCAGCAGCATCAGTTGCCTCCTCGTGGCAAATTGAGGCATCTGGAGTCCAGTGAGACTGAGCTGAAAGAGAACAAGGCTTACAGCTAATCCAACAACTGTTATCAGACCCCGGGCAACACATGTAACACTTTGTGTCCTGATCAATTTCCTAAGGAAAGCTTTGACTCTCAGACATCTATGTATTTTTCTCCATAAATGTGCATTTCGGTGGAGAGTGTGTCAGCTATTCACGTTTGCTAAATCGGTCAGGGAAAAGACGAAGAATCCCCAGTGAGGTTGTCCGCAATAGATTTTTCTCAAGTAAAAAAAATATGGCCCCAGATTAGAAAAGATAACTTTAACTCACACCAGCGATCTCACCCAGAGGTAACTTGCTCATACCAACATCTTTTTGTAAGATTTTAAGTATGACTCGTGAAATGAAACTGGGCTATAATCTGTCTGATTATAACACACACAGTGGACATTATATGTACATAGTATATACTGTAGGTATTAAACTGCAGAGTCAGCAGAGACGATGAGAGGCACATGTAACCAAGATCAGCTGCCACAGACAGGCCAGGCCAGAGAAACAGTGTGTGCCCTTGAGGTGTTCTGAGCAGTCAGGGTAGTTTACTTGATTTTTTTAAATCCACCCCTCCTTCATCTTTGGACTTGACTGAGTTTGGCTCACAGAGACCACCTACCCCCTTCGACCCTGAACTGTCCTGTACTGTCAGCCAAACATCACAGAAATTTGTTGTCGAAGACAGCCTGGCCAAAACACTTCTTTTGTACATTGTGAAATTCCTTGAAAAAAACAAACAAACAAAAACTTGGGGGAGTTACTGACTTATAGCAGCTTTCAAGACTCACCTCCTCATAATAACATCAGATACTACTCCCCTACTCCCTCTCTGTTCTGCTCTGGGTATCCCTCAAAGATTTGGAGTCCTGATAATGCGATAACAATTGCTCCTGGCTCCATTCTGGATTGGTAAAAACTCAGACATTTGGCATCAATGATGCAGTTAATCACATTCACTTCCTCTTGGCCACAATCAGCTCTATTAAAACTTACTTTCAGTTTCATTGTCACCTTCTTATCAGACTCAGTCGCACTCTCAGAATCTAAGCCAAAAACTCCAGAGGGACAATCGGCACCCTCTTTACCCACTTGACCTGAATATTCACGTGACATATGTTTTTGACATCCAAGGCCCCTAAATACCTCCCATGCTTGTCAATGAGATATATAATTTCACAGAAATGGAACACCATGTCTGTCTGGAGGTTGGGAGTGCCCGGTATGGCTGGAGTTCCCGGAGGAAGGGCTGGAGGAGCAGGTAACCCAGGTTAGACCTGGTGTAAAGGGGATCCGATAAGGCGTTTCCTGGACCCTACAGTCTACCAGTCTCTGCTGTGAAAGAATAATAAGCAGCTGTAACCCTGAGACACTCCCAGGCCTGTGTCCTCGGCCACAAAAACCTTCGCTGGGCGTCTTATCGGGTTCTAAGGATATCATGTAAGACAATACATGTGAGAAGTGCAGCGGGAACAATGGGAGGAAAGTGCAGTGTGATATGAGGGAGGGGGGACTAATGTCACTAGATAATCGTCGAGGCCTTTGTTGTCTTCAAGTACACTGGCAACTCAGGACTTACTGAACTCCTTTCTTTCAAGGAGTTCACATTTGGACGTGGCGAAACTATACAACATGTTCACATACTTAAGCTCTGACACACTATACACACACAGGGGTTGTGTGTTTGTTGTGGATTAAGGCTAAATCTTTATGTATGATGTTCAGTTGAACTACTGCCCTTGTACCAGTGTACGATATATTCCTCCTGGGGGGTGAAACGGCCCCCATTGACTGGATTATTTTTCTGTGTACCAGAATCTCTAATGTCATATAAACATACTGACAAACAGGTGTGCGTAAGGTGTAAGATTGCCCACTGTTGCTGGGTATTCTGTATTTACCTGATCTGTGTTTCTAAAGACAACATTTGCTGTTGGAAGGTTTCATTGTATGTGGGGCCACGTGTTTTCCATAAAGTCACGATGGAATAAAGTGTCGAATATAATAAATGATGTCATTTATTGTTGATTTTTCTCTTCCTTAGGTGCATGATTTGGATGATCGGTGAGAGATGAGTCTGGATGTCACCAAGAGAGGAGCTTGATGAACTCTACACCTGAGGCTGAGAAGCTCCAGGAGCATCATTGTCCTGAACTCATTCTTAATAATAATAATAATGCAATATGTACAGTGTATATATATGGGATAATATCTTTATCCGATGCACCGAAACTTTACAATATGTTAATTTATTTAAGAAACTTTATTTCCTGTAATTGACTGAGTCTAACAAAAGTATCTTTTGACAGCAAAAAAATAAAAAATAAAAAAACATGCTTTTCTGACTTTAAGTGATGTTTTTAAGAGCGAGTTATTTCCTGCTTTGTACCCCGGATAAAGAACAATGTACTTGACATAATTGGGTCCCGTTTAGTTGTGGAAAGAGCATGCATGGCAATATAAAGCCGACAGGGCGATCAAAGCCACTGATCAAACTCCCACAACTGACGCGCATGAAAGGTGCAGGAATCGGTATCGTGAAGCCTCCTGATTGAAATCACTTACATGCAGCGATATGCACTGTGTCTGTACTCTGTGTCTTCACAATGAAATGTAACTGCGGGTGCAGAAATAAAAACAGTGATTAAAAATGAGAACTGGTCTGTGCTCGTTTTCTACATCTTGGCAGTGTTTTTATCATTATGTGCATGACAGGTAAATGTTTTTATGTAAAAGATGAAAAGTACAATCTGACTTCAGTGCTCCAAATTCTATTTTAATTGTCTTTATACAACTATCAAAATAGCATACAAGACTCTCCATGTGGGATAGAAGCCAGAAGTCTATGTCCCACTTTCTATCTTCCATCATGCTTCATTCTTTTTTGTCTCTCCATTTTCCCTCACTTCCCAATCATATTAATTATCTGTCCCTCCCTACTCAATATTCATTCTCACCATACATCTCTCACGCTTACCTCATCTTCATTTCCTCTACCAGCATCACTCTTCCTCTCCTTCCTTCAGCAGTCTCTCAGTCCCATCTGTTCCCCTACCCGTCCTCCCCCACCCTTACCCGTTCCATTGCTCCGTCTCTTGCTCTCCCTTCTCCCTTGTCTTTCTCCCCTTCTCAGATGTCAGATCACAGTCTAGTCTTCCGCTTGCCCTGTCATCACATTTTTCACACAACCCCATCCCTTAATTGGGCCTGTATCATCATATCATATCATGTAGAATACCTGATCACAGCGAGAGATGAAAGATAGCCTCCACCTATTCCCTCGCAGACAGACAGAGGCACTCACAGAGAATGCGGGCTCCAACAAACACTCGCGTACGACACACGCAGCCGCACACACACACAAACACACACATCAGTGGTCGTATGGGACAGGAATCCAAGCTGATGGCTGTGTCTGTGCACATTTTTACACCTCATGTTTGCACCAAGTTGTCGATGTGATTGTTACGGCGTGACAGGTGAGACGGTGTGGTTTTTTTCCGAGAGTGTCCAGAGATGTTTGTATCAACTGCTAGTGGCTTTTGTGATTAGACAAAAGGATGCCCTGGAGCCAGCAGTGTCACATCTACAGGTAAATAAAGGGAACATCAACAACAGACACACACACACACACACACGCACAAAAAAAGAAAAAGTTTCTCAGGGAAGCCAAAATAGCTCCAACTTGTCTCGGCATCAACTTGACGGATGGGACATGAAATATGGTGCAAGATATCCAGTCATTCCTGGAGTCGGTGGAAATGTTTGTCTTAAAAATATACAGTAACAATCACCCGCGTCGTGCAATAATCCGTCCATAAAAGTAGTGATGACAGATAAGGTCATGCCTACAAAAAGCAGAAAAAAAAAATCTGTATATACTATTTCACATTTCATTTACTTCCTTCTCATTAAATCGTAAAGATCATGTCTGCACAGGATGACGCATTCATGACACACGACTTATCACTTATTCAGTCTATGCTATATCAAATGTATCTATTGTGAATAAACCATTTCTCTCACAAGTGCCGGGATGCTTCTTTTATTGTTTACCCCCGGGAGCGCTGTGCTGCTGGATCTCTTTTTCCATAAACGCACTTCACACCGTTGCAAAGCCACCATTGTTTCACTGTGCTGGGTTTACACATAACAGGTCAACAACAGGCAGGTTTCCTGTCCGTTGAGTTTTAACATGTTATGCTTTAAACTATTTCCAGCCACGGATTATAGTTTGTTCAGTTCCTCATTAGACCCAAAATAACGCGGTAACATTTCTCATCCATATGCCGGGAAAACCAATTCCATACTGTGCAGATACTGTGCACCATCTTGACTTATAATATTACCCATAAAAGAGATTACTCACCACACATCATACTGTATTACACCTGACGACTGATGGATATAAAATGTGTAGCGGAATCCAACAGAGACAGACATGAAACATGTGAAGACAGAGCTGAATAGGTCTCTCTCTCTCTCTCTCTCTCTCTCTGAGATGACAGTGGAATTGTCTACATCTCACTGAGCCAAGGGCATTTTTGGGAACCTCACAGTTCTCTGATGACTTTACGTGGCACATACTTGAGACTGATCTTCTGAAGGTCTGTAAGAAAGTAAATGCAAGGTATTCTACCATTGACGCAGAGTTTTCAAAAAGAAAATCTCTCCTCTTTTTTATATCAAGGTGTTTTCGTGGCCCGTGATCGTGACCTTGGCAGGTTCTGGCGAGGAAAAGTAAAGACTAAAACTTCTAAACTCCATTATGTGATAGAACTTTCTTCGCTCCTTCTTTTGTCTCCCTCCCGTTTTGTTTTTTTTTTCCACCAGACGGCACCGTATTTCACTTTTTATCTGCAGATAGCAGGACTTTGCGTTATCTTATTTTGTTTGGGAGAAGATTCACAAGTACTTTTCGCCCCATGATCCCAGCAGACGACAAGATACAGAACTCCAAGTCTACAAAACTTCACAGCGAGAAAAATGAGGTCTTATTGGAACTGCTACCTTTGGTGCGAGCGTTGGACTCTCTGGGTTATTTCCTCTAAAGAGCTGGAAACCATAGTGGCGGCATTGTTGTTAGAGAAGTTCAAAATAAAACTATATAACGCAGGGGCGTGTGTAGATTTTAAAAAAGCAGGATGTTTAAGATCAGAACAGAAATGTGGTGCTAGGAGGGTTTGATAAGATTACTCAGGTAGGTGTGCAGATAAGAGGGGCTTGAGGCTGAATTTTCAAATGGACAGGTTTTTTTTTCCAGAGCGGCAGCATCTGACTATTGTTGATGAATGTTCCTTTACAGGCCTATCAGATGAATTCAGGTACCACTTCTCAATGTCCATCATGTGTTATTTTAAATGGATTCTGAATTGGCTGGTTCTCAAATCTCTCTGTGGTTCGTCCACTGGGCCACGTTTGCACTTGCAGTCCCACAAAAGAAAGACGAAAACATCCAAGTTATTTTGAGAAATTCTCTTTACATTATTGGTAATGTTCCATCACGTTTCACGGCAACATTCCCTGGACCATCTGCTGAGGAAGACTTCAAATCTGAAATGGCGTTAAATTCCGTTTTGTGGCGTGAACACCGATTGCACAGGGTAAGTGCAATAGAGAAACAATGCCATTATTAGTGTTTACACGGGTCCCGAATGAGCCGTTGTCATTGGGACAGGGGGGAAACGATGACCTTGATTGACGGCACAAATTAACTGCGTTATTTTGCATATCCAAAACAACAAGGATACAGTGTTTACCCAGTATCTGTTGTGTTTTTTTACTGCAGGGTTGTGTTGTTATTGTGTATTAACACTAGAGCTGAAACAATTACTTGATAATTAATCGTGAACTGTCAACTATCTTGATCATCGATTCATCGGTTTGAAGCTTTTTTCGTAATTAAAAGTTTTCTGATCGTTTCCGCTTCTTAAATGTGAATATATTCTTCATGTCTTTGCTCTACGTAACAAAGAATTCATTAAAAGTGAAGTGAAGTCATTTTTGGTTTGTGGACAAAAAAAGGTATTTGAGAACATCATCGTGTCCAGGTTTGACAAACACCGATCAACATTTAACGATTTTTAGCGTTTTCTGATATTTTATGCCAAACAATTACTCGATTATGAAAAGAATCGTTAGTTGCACCCGTTTTTTAAGTATCAATGAGTATCCATTTTTATTCTTACACCGTTTTCCAAGTACTTTTAGATATAAGTGTGACTTTTTATCATTTATGTTTGGCTATCTTGATAACCTAATACAGCTTTTAAGTTTTTAAATGAGTTTTTAATGTACGTAAACATATACTTACATACTGTATATGCATCGATAAATCCACAAATACTTTAATTTCACAGTTTCCCGTTTGGCCTCCTGTACAATAAACCTATATCCATTCATCGTCTACCATTTCATCCTCCACAATGAAGCTCTGAAATCATATTTCCTTTGTTTTCTTGAGAAGAACTTTTGTAATCTGTCTGGAAGTGACTTATTATCAGCTTTAAACGTTATTTGTACCAGCTGGGGCAGAAGCCCTGGAGTCCGTGCAACCCTTTGTTTGGCTTTGTGTACAGTTAATACAGAAGGTGAAAGTGTGTCCTCTTAACTTTGTGGGCAATCTGACGTCCTCTCCTCTTCCTCTACAATCATCGCATCACAACAATCACACAGTGCGGCGACATGCTAAAGGTTGCCTATCCTGACGCCAGACAAGGGCAGAAGATGTTCAGTGAACATTCGCTCGCTCGCGTGAGTGAACACACACGTAGTGGATGTGTGTGTGTCTTTCCCGGTGTGCCCAGTCCAGAGTGATTGATTCTGAAGTGCGGGATCTTGACAGAGCGTTCGGCTACCCCAGGAGGCACGAGACCATGGGGCAGAAACCGACGAGCGGCCCTCACTCTCCACACATACCTCCCCTCTTTCAATCTAAACCCCTTTTCCCTCCCCGCAATTTCTGCCCTCCTCTCTGATGGGTTTATTGATATGTAACATGATATTTATTGCTGGCTAAAATGAGCCGCCATCGTCGAGGTGGTGGGTAGGAATTTCTTATGCGGGTCAATAAGAGACAGACATGCCTGGTAATTTACTTTGAGGGAATTCACAGCTGCTGTAGCTTATACCTCCGAGATATATATGTGTCAAACCAACCATTGGATGGGAAAAAAAACAAGAGAAATGTGAAATGGAAGGGTCTCGGGGAACATCACAGGTTTTCAATATTGCTTAAATAGAATAGCTTATTTGCACTCTCCACAATCTGCGCTCTTACCTGCCCACTTACTGGCCAGAGCTACATATAGGTTATATAGGTACTGGAAGGAGAGGAAGTGAGGAAATAAAGAGGTTCTGTTATATGTGCAGTGGCAAATGAAACCATACGTGCTCCCGCTGCCCTGTCACATGTATAACCGCAGAAATATACACTTCAATTTACACAAACACTTACAAAACCATCATGGCAACAAAATAAAAATGATTTGCCCTTTGAACCCAATGTTCATTTACACTGATTTGAATCACATATAGGTACATATGGTTTTCCGCGATGAAAATAAACCATCTCCGGCTCCTGGCACCCAGGAGAGTCCTGTTAGATCCCGGTGAGCCGACTCACTTCAGCTGTGCAAACTTCAGATTTAAAATTCTTGAGTTGTTCTGTGTAGTACCTTCAACCTGCTGCTTGTCATGAGGACGAAGGGTAACAAAACAGAGACAGCGTTCCCCCTCTGCTCCGCCATTAGCGATGTCGTGTCACCCACTCCCGGGGCCCCGGCTTTGTTTTCCCATCATGCCCTCACTGCCTGCTGGTTGGTTTAAGCAAGCAGTATTCCTCCTCAGCCTTTCAATTATTCCATGCCCCGCAGCAGCAGCAGCACCCGGCACCCTCCACATACACTGAGAGACGGGAGGATTGATTTGAATTTGGCGTTTAATAGGTGTATATGGGTGTTTCTGCATATTGGTATTATCACCGGTTGGCACTCACTCTTTGTGTGACTAGATGTTCTCGGCATTGTGGGAACTGTATACGCGGAGTAACACAACCCCCATGCACTGACCCAAACATACGCGTTAAAGAGGAAGATCTGAAACCAACAAGGTTTCTAATGGCCCGTTTCCTCGCTCGCCACGGCACGGCACAGGTTGCATTTCCACTACAAAAAAAGTACCTACTCAACGTGGGCTTTACACGCGACACACACACAAATTAGTGACTAGTGAGTTGTTAACTGAAAAACTGACTTAAAACACACAGTATTGGATCTAAAATGAGCTCCAGTATAAAAAAACTAAAGAAAACAAGAAGGGCATAGCCGATGGCTGCGGACTGCTTTGCTTATTCCATTTGCTCTTTCCCAAGCGCACAAGGAAACTACCGTGGCCTTCGCATACCACGGAGGACACGAACAGGCTTCTGCTCCAAAATGTGAAACGCAAGCTTCTGGTTGGTTTATTCATTCTGGAAGGAAACGCGGTGCAAGATGGCGACCAAAACACTTATTCTACGGCTATGAAAAACAAGCATATACACTTATATTTTCAATTCCTGCTGATAAACCCTTCCAAATATCACACCATGGACCTTTTTTTTTTTAACTTTTATCATTGTAAAATTGTCCATTTCTCCACCACTTAGTTCAAAACTTCCTTTTTTTCCCCCACTGCAGTTGCACCGTCTCATCAGTCTATCTCTCCACATCTCCGAGTCCCACGGCAGCGAGACATGGGTCAAGTTCTCCTTTTCAAAAGGGCAAGATGGAGGCTGAAACCCTCCGATCACAAAAGCCGGGCCGTCTAGACAAGGCACCACGGTCCCTGACCCCTGTTAGACCCCGTGCCCCTAAGGGCCTATAATACCTTTGTTTCCATGTTGATCAATTCTATTTCCTGTCATACTAGCAGCACAACAAACACTGACATCCAAACTTTGAAAACTTGGGACCAAAGGCATGTAAGGGACTTCCAGAGTAAAAATAAATTATGTTTTTTTTTTTCTTTAAAAAAAAGGAGTTGTTAAAGAATATTGTTTCTCAATCGAATAACTTAGTAAATACTGTTTATTAAGAGTATGAGTTGACTCATTTTAAAAGGGAGATGTGCTGCAATAAATGTTGATGTGAAAGAATAAAGCATGTGGATTAAAATGGTGTGAATGTGTCTGGTGTTATGTTGACTTATCGTCCTCGGTTCCCAGGGTCGGATGTCTGGATTTTGGAGGTGCGGTCTGGTGATTTAGACATGAATTATTATCTCGTCACACGGCGTAAAAAAAAAAAAAAAAAATTAACATACAGACCTTAGACAAGAGTACACACACACACACACGAGTATAGGACACGTCCATTCAACGGCCCACAAGGGAGCACGGTCTGCTGGTCTGAGACTCCTCACCGTGTCTGTTTTAGCACATGACCTGCTCATGGCGAGGAGTTATGCTAATTAGCCTGTGTTTGCACATACGCTGTATTACAAATAAATGATCATATTGATCATCTGAAGGCTGTGAAGCTAAATAGAACGACGCACAATTAATGAAACAAAAGAAATGTAATAAGAGCTCAACTGTTTAATAACGCTGAGCGCAAAATTAAACTACTTTTGGTGCATATTGTAATTGTATTTCATCCTAGAATGAGTCAATAATGCATGGATTAACATGGTAATTGCTCAGCAATAGAGCGCAGTCCACACTAACAGCACTCTTTCGATTGTTTTTTAACTTTCATTTAAGGCCCAAAACGTTCATTAAAATCTCATCGTAGCTCGCTAGTTCCCTAAATTTAGCTACTGTATCATGGCCTTCAATCACTGGATATAGGCACTAATGTGTCACTGGTGTGCCTAGATTGTGCTATATTTTGTTGTAGCATTAATCTCATTCAAAACAACATATTTAGTCAGATTATAGCGAATTATAGCGAGACTATGAGGGTGCCATGATTTGATCATCCAGATTCAGAGTGAAACTGTTCAGGTAGTAAGGTTAGCTCAGAAAGCACAACATTGTACATTAAATCGATAAAGTATACTACATATTAATAAATTGAAAGTTGTTAGGTTATGCGCCCAGCATTGACATTATTTTTTTATTATGGCATTTTAGAAAAGCAATATTCACTGTTGTTAAAATAGTGGCATCACTGCGAGCCAACACCCTAATGGGTCGTCACATTTATTAAACAGCCTGCAGCTTTATTGACAGCAGGATTAATGAACAAATTCATATTTAATATAGATAGCTTTTGATAAAGGGAATAAATGCAGATGATATTGTGTATATATAATGTGCTGGTAATCACATAATCACAAAGTCATCCGTTACAAAACATCACGCGGCACAACGTTCTTTGTCCTCCATTTTCTGCCACCGTGTCAGCTCGGAGCTAAAGTGTCCACACTAATATTTGAGACACAAGGTCTTGATTGCCAGCTTCTCTCCCCCCCTAATCTCCCGTTGCTCCAACAGATTCCTCGTTCCTCCCCTCTCCAACCTCTGCCTCCCCACAGAGAAGTGTCTGAGTCATCCACGATTACACTATGTATTTATAGACAGTAGAGTCAGGACCTGGGCCTTGAGTGTGTGTGTAGGTGGACGGGTGTTTCCATCTCACACTATACCTAAAACTAGGGGGCCCTGAGGCTGATGACTTACCTCAGCTACTGGACAAAAGGGAGACCTGACGTCACCTGTCCTGCAGAGTGAGAGTTACCGCTCGCAGTGACCTCACTCTGATCCAGGTTAGAGAGGAAGCGTAGACGCGGGATTGTCTGTCATAAAAGACACAGCCTCATGTCCTCATTCTCCGAGCGCAGGTCAGAGTAAATATGTGCCATTACACTTTACACCAAAACGACGGCCGTTGCTGCGGCGCTTTTATGGGAACACAACCGTAAAAAAAAAAAATATATTATAAAATTCAGCCGTTAGCGCCGTCATTGTCCTCTCACTTCACTCGCGTATTATTTGGCTGCGTGTCCATATTTACATATGCGCATGAATGGTCTTCTGTATTTCACTTCACACGCATACAGACAACACGGAGAGACAAACACAGGGTCCAAGGCCTTCGTGATGTTGATGTTTGAACATTTCAATTGAGAAGCCTGTAAGACCTGCAGCTGCCCGTCTCGCCTGGATGAATAGTCTTCTCCCCCTTTCGGCGGGAAGGCGAGAGGCAGTGAATGCTTTCCCGATGAGAGATGAGGCATATTGAAAACTATATTAAATTACCCTGATTAACAATTTAGCCACGATCAGGATAGCCATAGGGGGGCTCTATGGGGAGGCCCAGAGACTATTCATCCGCGGAGCGCCAGGGTCGAAAGGTGCCTCAAGTTCACAGGCTCGAGCCCTTTGTTATGCTAACACCCTATCCCAAATCAGCTGCCTGCCCCATGGCTAGACACAAGCACTTCCCTGAGAACTTTCGGGGAGTTGTCATTCCACTGTTCATCTTAAACCCCCACCCCACAAACACTCACACACACACAGAGACAATCCCTCTTGCCAAATTCCCTGCACAATTCAACATTATTTCTTAAGTGGAAAGGGGGCAGGAGAAGTGGGGTCTGCGTGCCCTCAAAACAGACAATAAAAGTTGGCTTTTCTTCTCCAGCTTCTTGGATTCAAAAACACCCAGTGCACAAAACATGATTATGCAACATCACGATTTATTTCTCAAACGTTCTCATCCGCACTGCATCTTCGCGGCCGTGTGTCTACACTGAGAAAGCAAAATGAGGGCTCCCATATGATGCAAAAACAAGTCTGGAAATAACGTGTCAAACCTTCCCGTATGAACGCGGGAATGATCGATACGCGTTAACAAGTGGTGCCGATAAGACCGATGAGACGAGAGGTCAAGTGTCAATTGCTGGTCAAATACCGTTGACCTCTAAGGTCAAAGTCTTTAGCGGAAACATCACGTGTGTCTCATCACGACACATTTTTTCACAAAAATGTCATCATACACATCTTATTATATTGTTACAGCCAATCATTTTACAGACTTTCTTATATGAAAACGATTGATGTCCATTTTAATGAATATACTGTCAAAATTTACATTTTCGATATCCATTGTTATGCAGTATAATGTTTTAAATTTTCCAAATAATAATTTTAGAAATAAATCATAAATAAAGCCCCCAAAAAACACCTCACATACATGCTTCATTACTGATGACAACAACAATAAAGGCAGTGACAATTCACAAACTACGCCACACAAAATTGAAAAAAATTAAATACATTTGAAAAACATAATTTTATACCAAATTGGAAGACAATGATCACGTTCAACCATTGTCCTGAGATGTAGGCGTGTACAACTGCACTCGTCTCTCACTCACTCACTCACTCACTCACTCACTTCCGCTGAGCCAAAGCCTCAACCAGAACAGGAAGAGGAGAGAGGAAGAAAGAAAGAAAAGATCCTCATCAATGCAAAAAAAAAAAAACACACACAAAAAAAACCTTACAAAATTACAGGCTTTCACTTCCAAATGTTGTTGTCATACATGACTTGAGATGCTCCACATTAACACAAGGATAGCCAGTCATATCCACGGATTAGTCTGCAGTCACCTAAAGAAGCCGCCTCCTCACTCAAGCTGCCACAAGAGAAAATAAGGATGCTTCTAATTCTGCCAGCATAATTGCCTGATTATAATGAGCTTCTCTCTCTCTCCCTCTCTCTCGCTCTCCCTCCTCTCTTGCTCTTCCCTCATTTCTCAGTTTGTGTTGCTATATGCGTGCGCAGACACACACACACACACTCACTAATGTCTAATTCTGATATAAATCAGTCCTCAATTGAATGGGGAAAACAATCTGCATTAATATCTTTGGCTGCTAAAATGGCGCCGTGCTCCACGACACACAACTGAGCTTTTGTGTGTGGGGAAATTAAATCAAAAACAAGAGAATAAAAAAAATATATATATACCATTAAATGACTCAAGCCTTATTTTGTATTTATTATTTCTGGGGTTTTTTTTATCCATCAGATTCAATGCTATGATTTACACGGCGCAAAAATATGGAGTATTAACAGTCAAGCGGCGGCAGATTAATTTCATTTGCACGGCACGTTTATATTCAAATGAGCACACACAGCGACGTCATTAACTAAAATTGTGCTGGGGCATATTATTATTATGTTATCAGTGTTGTGTGTACGCTATCTGGTGTGCATTGCGACATGTATAACACACGTTTAAAAACTCCTATTTTCTGCATGGAAACGTGCAGAATGTTGATTTCTTTATACACACAATTTAAATACATTTATCTTGATATTTAATTTAAAAATGACTGGATATATTATGTCACAATAAACACTGAGTATCTTACAAAGTCACTCCTGAGTCAAATACACCATGAGCAAAAAAAATAAATCAAAAATAAATAAAAGTATGTTTTATTTTTTTACATTGAGTATGTTACAGACTACATACATAATGTAAAAAAAGGCAAACTTTTGGAATAGTTGTTATTCTATCTGCAGTATATTCACTTTGTCTATAGCATACATTGGCTTGTTCCATCAGGATTTGTTGCTTGACGGATAGAAACAGATATGTTTTTTATGAACTAGAAAAAGACAAAGTGTACGTGTTCAAGTGCACATGAAAGCGATTCATTATAATAGATGAGATTTCTCCCTATATCGTCACAAAAAGATGAAAGGCGTTTGACTTCAATTTAATCTACAGAAATTAGATTGGATATATTGAACAGGGACCTTGAAAGGCCTTGTTAGTGTGTTAGGCGCAAAATAATAATAAAAGAAAAACCAGTGTGGTATCTGGGAGCGGCATCAAACGTCAACAATGGTTTGGATTGACATTTACATACAGTATGTGGGAGGTATTTAAATATCATCTGCAGAGAACATGGGAACAAATGAACGTCGGGGAAAGGGAAATTCGGCAAGTGGTTTGTTATTGCCGTTTTATTAATGCAGTGCGTGCCAAATTACACGTCAAAACAAATGATCGGAATCTAAATTTAGGGTTTCACCGAAAAGACAAAGAAAATGTCTGTTAAGTGATGCGTTCAATGGTACGGCGAAGGGTAAAGTGATTACCTTAATTGTAATAATCTATTCAGAAATAGAAGCTAATCAAATCTTTTCTAAACAACTGAATTTTACATAATGTGTGCTTCTGCGGTTAAGCAAGAAGTGCATTCCGGCGTTATTTAAGCAAAAAAAAAAAAGCTCTATGGGTTTCTGTAAAGGAACTCTATGCAACACATAAATTATTCAGTAGTATTTGCATTTGCATTGTAATTTGCATTCTTGTAGATTACAGAGAATGGCGAAGGAGGCACTGCACCAGGGAGATTTACATTCTGAGGCATTTTAAATCTTATTGGGGAGAAGTTGACATTGATTTTGTTCCATTTCCTTCCCTCTGCTACGAGGTATACTGCTGAGATCAGTGACACACATTTCAAACTGTTGTTTGATTAATAAAAGAAGGGAACAGTGTACAGTGCTCACCAGCACTCACGCACAAAAAGCCCTGCCATTAAAAATGAATTGTGACATCCAGCAATGAGTCTATTTGATTGACTAGGCTGAGATTTTTTTTATTTTTTTT
The DNA here is from genome assembly GCF_019176455.1 of Solea senegalensis. Taxonomy (NCBI): domain Eukaryota; kingdom Metazoa; phylum Chordata; class Actinopteri; order Pleuronectiformes; family Soleidae; genus Solea; species Solea senegalensis. Next base: position 4,707,493 of record NC_058025.1, on the reverse strand, counting down.
TCCCCCTCTTACTGTAATATTCTCATCATCTTTATTTATATTGTAAGGCTCGCTCGTTGAAACTCAAAAGAACCGGTCGGGAACGAAGGAGATGTCATATGGATTAAACACGAGGAAGGAGTGCGAGACTCGCGGCGCACTGAAGATTTCGCCTATTATATCTCATCTAAAAATATCAAGCTTGACTAAAAAAAGAACAGACAACACTGAATATGGAAGAAGTGCAAAAACAAGCTCCATGGAGAGAAGGGAGTTCAAACACAGCGGCGGAGATAGTGCTGAGTGTGATACAGAATACAACAAGGAGAATGTACAGTACGGGGCTCCATTCAATTATAAATGAAAAAGGAAAATCAGTGTGAAATGTATGGAATAACCCAGATACTGAAATAAATGTGTCCGTCTCACTAGAGCTACTTTGGCAAAACAACGTGCTTTTCTGGTATTCTTAATATTTTATGCGGCCTGCTGTCGTTTCCCTTGCTTGCTTATTGTTAATAAATGTAGCGACTACATCATGTGTGAGGGAGTTGATTGCGACAGTGTCGACGCTCACCCCTGCAGCGTGTCCGTGTGCCATGAGCGACTGGTACGATGCATCAAGGGGGTGGAGTAGTTGTCCCTGCAATGAGAGAGAGAGGAGGGCTTAGCCAATTGTACGAGCATGTGCAAATACACCACAGCCCTCATATACCACATGTTGATGACACGCGATGTGTACACGTACAAACAAAGACATAGTATGTTTTTTTGTTTCGGTGCTGAGTTTCGATTCTGTCCTGAGCCAAAGCACAATATATGGACATTGAGTATGTTCTTGTCCTCTAATGTTTTTGCATGTACTGTACTGTAATGTATATTCATATAATTAAACGTTGACGATGTGGCGTTCCTCACTTTCACAGGGAAACTGATGTTTTTAACTGAATTTAGCAGGAAAATCAAAAGGGATTTTATAGGGTTATCCCTTCATGTACCATCTTGGAGCAATATGAAACAAAACAAGACACATTTACAGAAATAAGTCCTTCGTGTTTAGAATGGAATTAAAATATAATCTTAGTCCAAGACCTGCATTAAAAATGTAGGCAAATATATAAAAGTATAAGCTATGACAATGAAGTATCAGAAGTTTTATTTCATACTACCCATTATAATTTCCTAACAGACTATAAATAAATGATGTACATGTTTTTAATGTTGTACATATTGCATACTATGACAAAATTATGTTTGGGTAGATTTGCAGTTACTTCTTTAAACTGTAATTGTGTCAAACCCTGCATATTTGAAATAAGAGAGGAAATACACCCTTGTTTGTTTGTTTTTGTTCATGTACACATGGCATTAAAGTATGTTTTTATATTCAGGGTAGTACTGTCGAACAACAACTACAGTGATGGAAAATCACAACCTTCCAACTACAAAATCTTTTTGCTGTAAATTTCAAACTTTGAATGCTAGCATTAGAATGCCACCATGGAAATCTGACCTGAAACCTGAATGAAACAAATTTAATGCCAGGTACGTTTGATTGTAGTAGTGTGTAGAAGTGATGGAATTTCAGGTTAAATGTTAACAAGCAAAATCAAAGTCCTTGATATTAGAATTTAATCATTGCAGCAATCTATTTGTGGTCTCTGTGACAACAGGTTTAACGGGACATACAGTGCATTTAAATCTCTCTTAAAAGGTATCAGGTGGATTATGTTGTTTACAGCCTGTTCCAATGCTACAGAAGTGCCTTGTGAGTAATAACATTACCTTAAAATAAAGTCTGTGAGGGACTAATGAAGACTAGGAAACATTCTACAGGTGTTGTCACAGTTGCTACTGGAAGAATTATTATTATTATTATTTAAACTAAATAAAGTAATTAGGCCAGCAGCCTAAATGAGAATTTGATCTTCAAAAACACTATATTTATGAATATACATCTTGGTTATCAATCAAATGAGGTTCCACGGACAGAATCTATGACCTAATTTATTATGTTTTAAAGATGTCCTGAATCAGTATGCTTGCTTTTGCAGCAAGAAGACTTGGAACAAGGGTCTTTATCTTATGGAGTTTGCATGTTCTCCTCTTGTGTGGTCTTCTGCAGGTTCTCCGGTTTCCTCCCACAGTTTAAAAACATGTAGATTTGTGGATTAGGGAAACTGGACACTCCAAATTAACTGTAGGTGTGAGAGTGGACGGTTGTCTCTCTATGTGGCCCTGTGATGGACTGGCGACCTGTCCAGGGTGCACCCGCCTTTTGCCCTATGTCAGCTGGGATTGGTACCACTTCATCCTCCATAGGGTCGCTGGTGCCGATCCCAGCTGACATACTACTGCAAAAGGCAGGGTACACACCCTGGACAGGTCACCAGTCCATCACAGGGCACATAGAGACAAACAACCATTCACTCTCACACCGACGGTCACTTTAGAGTGTCCAGGTTGCCTAAACCCCAAATCTGCATGTTTTGGACTGTGGAGGGAAACCTACGAAAGTGTATTGCTGCAACACATACAAAAAGTGGGGTGCTCAGTATGACGTTATAACGAGAAACCATCTCGTTATAACGTGATAGTTTCTCGTTATAACGAGAAAACAATCTTATCTCGAAATAACGCGATGTTTTCTCGTTATACAACGTGATAGTTACTCGTTATACAACGTGATAGTTACTCGTTATAACGTGATCGTTAATCGTTATAACGTAATACAGAGCACCCCACTTTGTTGTATGTGTGGCAGCAATACGCTTCCAGAGAAACCATACACACACACGAAGAGAACAAGCAGAAAGACTCTTGCTCCAACCGAGTCGCGAAATCGTGTCTTCTTGCTGCAAAGGCTCAGATGAAGTAGTTGAGGTCTATTAAGGATGCAGGTACCGTCCTCACTGGGCTGTCGTGTGTTGGCGATTCCGCTCTCTTCCGCTTGCAGCGGTCCTAGAGTACATTTATAGTAGTCTTCTGTACTCCTGTTCAAAATTTCAAAATAATCTAGATCACTTTCATGTCACGTATAACATTTCTGCCATTTTTTTACACTTATATTTTATGACGGGAGTTTCATATTTAACAACAGAAAAAAATAATTAAAAATCCAATCCCCATAACGAACTATTTATGTACAGGCAGATCTATAGTTGTCTCCTTACCCAGAGTACTAGCTTGACCTCTATTGCAATTGAAAATACTCCAGAGCGGAGGCTGAGATCATTGATTATTTTTTATTTGACGATGTAACACCTTTCTGTGAGGATACGATGACACATGCCCCTTTGTTTTGTGTATAACCATAGCAAGAAGGGCTTATGTGCTCCTCGCCGCTTCGTTGGGTGCTCAGTGCTGTCGGTGTAGAGTCCGTTTCACTGCATCAACATGGTGAGTGTGATAGTGAGCACCTGAACTCAACACTCTCTCTTTCTGTGTCGCATTTCAATGATACTGCATCTGCTTTCTAATGTGCATGTCCTTTGCGACGTTGCTGTCTATGTTTGTTTTCCGTTTGTGTGTCACTCTGATGATAATTCAACGTTGCTAGCCAGAGCAGGTGCTAGTAGCCGGCTAGTCAGTGTTGCTATCAAGCTAACGTTAGCTCCAATTTCACAGCATTGGATGAAAGAAAGTGTCTCATATACGTTTGTTATACGTTGTTTTTGGAATACTTACGGGGGCTGGTTTTACTGGGTAGATGTCGACGGAACGTTTTGCATGTGAATGAGCCATTCAAGTTAGCATAGCATTCACCTGGCAGCAGGGCACCTTTGGGAAGACGAAGACGTGGTGTTCACGCACCTCACCTGCTCAGTTTGACCTCAGGGTGCCCTCAAAGAAAACGGGAAAGCTTTTATAGTGTAGCAACGCGCAATAACGTTGTATTTCCCTGGCATTAAAATATATCATGGGGAATTAATAAACTGCACATTGTTGTTGGGTTAGTTAATTTGTGTCTATAAACTAATAATGGGGTGCTGTGAATGAATGAATGAACGAATTGTCATCAGTAGTGATACGATTCCTCTAAAATTACAATTAGTGTCTTGAAATCCAACTCGTGCTAGGGGAATAGTAACCTTCAGATGGGATAAGGATTTTGGACTTTTGTTATGAGTATTGACTTGATTTTGCTTAATTCTACTCTTTCCAAATTCTGTGGAATGTTAAAACTGTAGTAAAACAGGAAGGAAAGTGTTGTCAGTTGTTCTTTATTCTATTCTTCAGCTTAACAAGATAACACCTGCATATGTTCTGATCAAGAGATTGTTCGACACCATTTTAACGATGACTGGCAGTGATTCTGATATCACAACCTTGAATTTCTTTTGATACCATCAGTCGGTTAATTACACATTTGCATTTACACACAAGCATTTACTGATTAGCAGTCAGTCAGTCATCATCTAACCGCTTTATCCTCCACCAGAGGGTCGCGGGGGGTGCCGTGCCAATCTCAGCTACACCGGGCGATAGGCGGGGTACACCCTGGACAGTTCGCCAGTCCATCGCAGGGCCACACACAACTAGAGACAAACAACCATTCACTCCCACACTCACCCCTACGGTCAATTTAGAGTGTTCAATTTACCTAATCCCCACATTGCATGTTTTTGGACTGTGGGAGGAAGCCAGAGAACACGGGGAGAACATGCAAACTCCATGCAGAAAGGCCCTTGTTCCAACCGGGGCTCGAACCCGGGTCTTCTCGCTGCAAGGCGAGTGTGCTAACCACTACACCACCGTGTGGCCCTACTGATTAGCAATAAGTTGTAATTTAAAAAACATAGGTTCATATGTTCAATCAGTGTAGCAAACGTGCAGCCCTCACTCACATCCTGGTAATATGACAGTATGTTGTCTATGCTTAGTAAAAGTAATGTGGTATTTATGGTTTCAGGATGTATTGTACTAGTATTTTATGAATATTCATCCCCAATCAGATAATTCTGGTGCCATCAGGGAACACTAATATTGGGGGGTGCAGGAAGTAAAAAAGCATGCAGGATACACTCAAATGGCAGCTGGGCATTCAGTACATTGTTATCACTGGGTGTTTTTAATGTACAGTATGACCCATCTCTACCTATGGCTGCACTAGGGAAGCCCTGCACTTCAGTTAACAGTTGGTTTAAGAACACCCAAGAGTTGTCAAGATGAACGACTTTTGGAAAGCATTGGTTGGTCAACAAGGGTTCTCACTGCTTAAAAGGTAGTTTCATGGTGAAACAGTTTTGAGTTGTTATTGATGTGGTGGCAATGACTGCTGCTTCCTGTCCCAGCATCCTACTGATTTCATTTGGTTGTTGGGTGGAGGGGTTGAAGCAGAATGGGCAAGATAAGAGTGTCCATGCTGGCTCAATTTCCCCCAGGCCTGAGATCCTAGCAGCTCTCCCGCAGAGAATGGTCAGCATCCACCAAGCTACAGCTGTGTAATTTTGACCTATATAACTTGACCATTACTCACATGGGGAATATTTTGGGTCAGACAGAGTGTGTTTGATCATGTGTCATATCTTGATAATGGCACCTACCTACTGTCCCCCCGTGACTCCAGAAGAGGTATTGACTTTTAGCTTTTGGAGCTTACCCCTTGCTGGGTGACACTGAACATACCCGTGTCTAATCATAAATCTAGGTCTAGTGTATGAGTCTCCTCACCTCTGTCACTATAATATCCATGTCCTCCTTCTACTTCTGGTACAACCTGACAGTGCTAGTTGCTCTGTATGAGAATGTTTGCACATGTCTGAGAAATATTCAAATAAATAAGTGAATGAGCTGACATTTTTAATTGTAGTAATGAATTTGGTTATATAGAATTCATATATTTGATTCTCACAAATCCCACAAGATGCAGGTCAGGTTGGATATTAATAATAATGATAACCGCATACAACATCAAATCTCCATATTTGCTCAAGGTGTAATATTTGAGCCAGAGCGAAATATGTGAATGTTGTAATGTTCCATTTATGGAACATTTGCTCGTTTCTACAAGAAAATGTGCAAATAATCATAGGTTTTGTTATACCACAGTTGATGTTTTACAGTTAAGTTTTGTCAGACATAGTTTTTATATCATGAGCACCAACTGGAGGAGGCTTGTCCAGTAACTTATTATTCATGACCTTATCGCTGCTCAATCTGTTGCACTAAGGGGCTTTGTTGATGTATCAACAGGTTTACAATACATACAAGTGGAACAGTCTGAAAGTTTTTGGGTGGAGCTCTCAATTTGGCAACATGGACCTGCATACACTCTCCTTGTTGGTAACAATACTATAAACAGATGCTGGTGCAAATAAAATGTATATGGACACACATCCTTAGGGTAAACATTAGGCTTTGTTGAGTTGAGTTGAGTTGGGTTGTCCCAGGTAGGTTTGTTACGTAAGATAATCATAGTGTAAACGTGTTGAAAAGCTCTATTTTCAGGTGATGGTGAGATTCAGTGGTGCTACCCCATAGATTAGGCCGTTCTTGGCAAAGAGACAGAGATTAGTCAGCTAATTGGTTCTCTTCGCTCAAGTGTGTGCAGGCACAGATATCATTGATTCCAACACTGATTGCCAAAGAGAGAGGCCAACCCACAGACCTTATCCTACAGTGAGTGGATAAAAGCGCAGCATGACAGGAATGATTTTGGCCTCATAAGTCTAAGTGAATATTGATCTGAGTGTGCTGGGTTGAGATTGAGCCCCTCGTATTACCAAGTCTTGAGGTAACTCCCACAGAAGTGCTGCTTGTTCATTGTCCTGTCATTGTACTTGTAGTGACTGAGTGCACTGCCAAGCTGAGTACAATTTATTGACCACTCTATTTAACTAATATTACTCCAATTACATGTTGGTTAATCACTAATTAAAACCCTTACAATTCGACCACTGGATGTGTGTAAATAGAGCTTCCATTATATGACTTTTATCAAGCTGAATGTGGCAGTTTAACCAGTCTTCACTGACTTGCAACATTGCCAACAATTATGGTCCAATATTAAAAGGATTAAAAGACTGTCGGATTTAAAATTGTATGTAAAACTCACTTGTGATGAGACATGTTTCACTGTGTATTTGCCTACTGTATATAAATCGACTAAATGTGTGTGACTGCTTTATGTCAAGTGTAATTACTACTTAAATTTGATTCCAACCCTCTTCTCCTTTTCCACAGGGTGTGATCGGTGTGCAGCTGGTGGTTACCATGGTAATGGCCAGTGTAATTCAAAAAATAATACCTCATTATTCCTTTGCAAGATGGCTTCTCTGCAGTGGCAGGTAACGTGGGATCCTGTACATGCTGTTTCGATAAGAATTACAAAGTGCTTAGTTTCAGTTCTTCAGTTACATTGCTTTTAACTGTGTTTTTTAAAACGAGTGCAGAACAATTCAGGTCAAAAATGTTTACTTAGATGTCACGTGATTACCCCTGATTTGAATACAAGAAGAAAAAGAATCATTAAGTAGCACTGCAAAGACCAAAGTGCATTGAAATATTGGGAGGACCCGAGAGGACGGTGCAAGTGCCCGCCTCAATTCCTCTAATTAGTGCGTCTCATGTTTTTTTAGTAAACAGTTTTCTTAGAACACTTTTGAATAATTAATTCATCTTTCTTTTCAGGGCACTGCTCAAACGTGGATTAAAACTTTCACCATAAGCAGGAAGCCAGAGTGGTGTGTCCCCTTTAGAATATGTTGTAATTAATGTACCATATTAAATACACAACACAGTGCACCCACTATCCTCCTCCATCACACCGAGCATGCCTCAGGATGCTCTGACAGGAGGGTTTCTAAAGAAAGTTGAGGACAATCATTTTCAAAAGAATGCTCTGAGATTACCTCCTACTTCAAGCGCAGTCCTTAAGGACAGATAACCTTGCCGTCACAAAGCTTTTAGATGTGTATCAAGAGTCGGCGGTGTTAAGTAAACCTTTGAGAAATGCGAGGCTTTGAGTCACGCTCGTAGAATCAAGACTCAATGTCCCTGTGTTCAAGAACAAAGACATTTTTTGATATTTTTCTAAACCCTAATGAAAAGGCAATAGATGCTTTTAACAGTCGTATTTCCTTGCGTAGTCAAGTCGAGCTACACTTGACTATGCTGTTCAGTTGGAGTTAATCAATTTATTAACTGAAGTGTGTGTGTTCAGCTTGTTTGTTTTAAGTGAATCCGTTTTAGCTTGCTGCTAGCTGTTATCATGTCTATCGACATTCCAAGTATTTAGTAAAATAATAAGTTCTTTAAGCTGAGAGAACATAAAGTCAGTCTCTTTTTTTTCACCATTGTCCTATTGTTCTGTATACCAGTTCTGTATAAATTTAGTGTGTGTCTCTAATTATGCAGTAGAACAACAAATCTGATTAAAACCCACTGTTTCATCCCCCTGGCTAAGTCAGAACTTGACTCCACATCGTTTTCGTGTTCTTTGTCCACAGTCTGCGGTGGTATCAACACCCTACGGAAGATGAGTTGAGGAGCTTAGCCGGGAAACAAAAAGGACAGAAGAGGAAAGACAGGTAGGTTGGGGGTGCGAGGGAGGGAGGGAGGGAGGGAGGGGTGTTTGTGGTGAATGAAATGAAGAAGGGCTATTGTTTTGAGGGGTGGGGAAAGGCAGTGGCACAGCACAGGTAGGAAAAGTGCCCCTTTCATCAGAGAGGAAAGCAAAGATGAGAAGCGGACGTTTGAGAGGGATGGAGACCACAGGCATGTTGGCAAAGAGATGACGCTGATGTGTTTATGTGGCTCATTTACAGCATGTTTTGAAGTGAGGAGACAGAAATGTGTTTTTGTTGTGTTGTTTTTTCACCGGCTCTTCATCTGGGCTCACAGCAGCTTGGCTTAGAAGTGGCCCCCGTCTAGTAGATGTGAGGAAAGTCAGGGCTGTATTTTTGGAGCCATTACTTTTGAGGATTGCATTCAGCCCAAAATCATAGATTCCCAAACAGTGTTGTGTCTGCAAAGTGGTCGCATGTCAATTTACTTTAATTCTGGAATATGATTTTCCTTTAAGACTTCTTTGTTTTAAATAAATAAAAAACAAAAACAAAACACTTCTTTCTAGTCATTTGGGCTGCAGGTGGAAATGTTAAAAATATGAATTTAGCACTGTTTCCTTTGTGCTCTCCCTCTAAGTGGGAATTCAGATTGAATTTGCAGCTGACGGCTAATCCCGACCGTTCCACATGGTGTCCAGCTTCTTAGTTAAGATGGTTGTGTAGCACAGTCCTTTCTCTGACCCTATATGAGGCAGGTCAGTGCTCTGTAGCGCCACATGTTCAGTAATCCCTTGAAGAAAAGATGCACCACTGTCCTTTTGCCAGCTCGTGCCATGCCGCTCCTATCCTATTGTCAACCATCTGACTCTCTCAGTGAGGGGTGCCTGAGCTGCTGAGCCCCGTTTTTTTTCTTGTCAGGTGCCTCAGAGATGAAATCTGTCCAGGGCGTGTTTGGCCCAAAAGTCTTTGCGTGCTATTGTCCTGTGAATCCAGCACACACAAAGCCCAGAACGCAGGAGGAGGCCCAGGATAGTTCTTCTTCAGACCTGAAGAACAGCTCTCCATTCACCTGCTGTTAGCGATTTAGCACTGTGTGTGCACTCAGTCATGGAAGTCCTGAACTATTAGTTAACAACAAAAACACATGACTGGGAATAAACGATGCAGTATCATATTTGATGATCAGCACAAGCAATATAGGGTCATCTTTTATCTGTGCAGTTTTAGCAATAATGGTAAACACATATCAAACACTTTTTTACAGCTGCATCTAATCCAAAATTCCGTATATCCAAATATCAGCAGTCACTCAGCATATCGCTGTTTTTCTGCAAAAGTGTCAATGGTCAAAACTGTCTTTTTGTTGTTTTCTCTGTTTTCCTGACCCCAGTTTGATGCTCTGTCCTCTTTTCTTTCTTTTTTTTGGTCCAGGAAATACAATGGTCACATAGACAATAAGCCGCTGACGGTTCCCAAGGACATAGACTTGCAGTTGGAGACGAAATGCATCACAGAAGTTGACACATTAGGTACAAATTTACAAATTAAAAATGTTCAATCCTCATATTTTAAATTCATCCACACACGCGCTTCACTTTTGTTGTGTTGTATTGATGTTTTTAATTATGCTCTCTCCCTCTCTCTCTGCATCCCAGCTTTGCACTATTTCCCAGAGTTCCAGTGGCTGGTGGATTTTACAGTGGCGGCGACTGTGGTGTATCTGATAACTGAATTTTACTACAGTGTGGCTCAGCCCTCAGGAGAGATGAACATCAGTGTGGTCTGGTGCCTCCTGGTACTCGCCTTTGTCATGTATCCTTACACTGCCGCCTCTTTACCTCTTGATTAGTGTTTTTATCGTCTAAATTAGCAACATATGCTTTATATGTGTTTGTGGGATCTGAACGACTCTTTCCACACTTTTTTTTTTTTTTTTTAATAATATACTATGACATATGTCATCGGTGAAAATGTCTCTATGAGGGACCTCATTCATTGCAGCTTGATTGTGCAGCTGCGGCAGTTGTAATTGAGAGGCTATAAAATGACCGCGAGAGCCTCTGAGTGGCGTCGCCGCCGACACCTTTATGCCGCGCGGCTACCTGCTATTTTGCTACACTGAATGATGGTTAAATAATATGCATTATCCCCGCCACCAACTGCAGGGATCAATCTTCCCAGTGCTCCCGCTCGAGCTCCCGAGCTCACTGTGGTCAGACGGTGTGTTATTTCCTGCTCATGTCGGAGATTGAAGGCCCAATTTTCACAGCCCAACAGGCTGATGTGCTTGGGGGGGGAGGGCAGACTTTGGAACAGATGATATGGAAGTGTGATGATGGAGATGAGCGAATATGTTCTCCAATATATGTGTTAATGGACAGTTGATTTCAGTTTTCCTAGTGCTGCTCCGATAACTTGTTTGAGACTCTTGCCCAGGAGAACGGCCTCACTGCTCTCTCAACCTGATAGAAAGCAGCATTTGTATTGAATAAAACCTCACTTTTTTGTCCCATGTTTACGTGGGCCACCTCTATTGTATCAATTATAGGCAGCGACACGATAACTCGTGTTGTCCCTCTGCTCGGCCTCACGCTGGGCTTAGCTGCGCTGACGATTCTGTTTACACAGCTGTCTTCACAGTGAATAAGGGTTAGGGGAAGAATGAAGACTCAATTGAACTGAGCGCCTTTCTTTAAAATCAACTGAGAGAGGGGTTGTGGAAATACTGCAGTGCCGTCACCTGAAATGTTGCAGGAACTAAGGGTTGAAGCTCCATGTTCTGCCCCCTAGCCTCCTGATCAGTGTCAGCGGGGGCAGAGTAAAACACTATTATGACCCGGATGACACGCACGCTTGGTAGCAGGGATTGTATGCATGCATGTGCTGTACATTAAAGTACATATGTGAAAAGATGAAACATATTTTGTAGAGTCAATACACTGCATTACTATGTTCTACATTTTTTTTTTTGGTGCCGCTTGATGGCAAATACTTATTTCCGCTTTGCCTTGAACTCTGCAAAAAGCAGTGAAAATGTATCGGCAAAGCCATTTGAATTTGTTTTAAATGCACTCGTGCTCGTGGAGACGTTCTCCCTTGACTCCGTCCCCACAGTAAGACCCTTTTCTCTCTAACGGCGCACTACTTCAAGCTGGAGGAAGGAGGCGAGCGCTCACTCTGCATTACCTTTGCTTTTTTCTTTTTTGTCAAAGCCATGGCCATTCTTATCATCACGGAAAACTACCTGGAGTTTGGTCTTGAGACCGGTGAGTGCTCCACCGTCCTTTTCATACAAATGACCCTGTTAGTGAAAACGAAATTGTATTATATTGCCCCCAGTGAGTGAATCGCTGTTGAACATTTAATCATTTCCAGGTTTTGCAAACTTCTCTGACAGCGCTCTCCATTTTCTGGAGAACCAGGGTTTAGAGTCCCAGTAAGTACAATATCAGTATTCTTGCAGAAACGGAATCATTTTTGTTTTCTCTCTGCCTTCATGAATTCTTCATGAAACTACAGTTGAATAACTTGTGTTGTTTTTTTTCTGCTTTTACAGGGGTCCCATATCTAAACTCACCTTCAAGCTGATTCTAGCCGTACTCTGCTCTCTAATAGGAGCATTTCTGACTTTTCCCGGCCTACGATTGGCGCAGATGCATCTCGATGCGCTTAATCTGACTACGGGCAAATTTTCACAGTAAGTCCACAACAGTAATTTGTCTTGGCTCGACTCGATCTTTAGCTAAACCAGTGCTGAGTTTGTGTACGGTCATTAAACTGTAGCATTTATGTTTAAATTCCATAAAACAGTGACAGTCAGAGAGGGTTTCAGAGCAGAGGGTGTTTCTCAATTTTATATGATTTAAAACCTAATTTTACACATATACATACATGTATAATCATTTAAATTTGGCAAGATTGTGAAGCAGCAGAAAATGGACGGTTTGTAGAATCAAAAGTGGTATTTTCGTCACTTTACACACACTTTAAAGTACCACCATGAGTCCAAATATCCAATACTCCCACTATTTTTAGAGGTTCAGGTGCAAAAGTGCCCCTTGTGAGTCAGATGCAGGCTTTCTCAGTTGGAGCAGAACCCCCTGGGTGCCCGTGTTTCCCTCCTTACATTCACTCAGCGGTGCACAGCTGCCCCTAGATTATTAAACACCACTGCCACGATTTCACACACAATCATTAATACCAATGACTATCATTCATAAGTTACACAGGTAAACTTATGAATGTTATTATGTTATTAGACGTCATCCTCACGGACACATGAGGTGTCACGGCAGATGAAAAACTCAAACCGTGATGAGAGTGCAGAGCGAGGGAGCACTTTGCATCCAGATAATCCACTTTGGCGAAGGCAGAATCTCCTCTCTTTTGACCTCCTCGTCTTCTCTTACTAGCTGTCATGATCTTACATCCTCGGACCGTGTCACCAGCAGAGATTATCTCCAAGCCCCTGCAAAAACGTCCGCCACTGTTATCTTCTAACCCCCCAGGAGCAGTTGTTTTGAAATATGTTACGACTTAAATTAAGCCCAAGATTTCAGAGCACTTCCCAGTTTCCTCGCCGCATTAGTTCATCAACGTTGGATTATTTGATCACCTGACGTGATAAACTGGATGACCGCTCGCTCACCTCCTCTTCTTCTCTTTCTTCTTCTCCAGGACTCTGCTTCATATCAACTTCCTGTCCCCTCTTATCATGGTCTTGCTGTGGGTCAAGCCCATTACGAAGGACTATATAATGAACCCCACTCTGGGAAAGGAGAGTGTGCCTTTGTGAGTACGAGGGAAGCAATAACGCTTTGCACCGTTTTCATTTGACCTAGAAACACACTGAACCACCAGTGCGGTGTGGAGTGTTTTTAGTGTGTGTGTATGGATTTTCTTTATTTAATAAAAACATGTTTTACTCAGAAATATAAGTAAAATTCAGCATGCTGTAACTCAATCAACCGGTATTTTCCAAGGTGGTTTATGTCTTTGTCTGTTTGTGAGCGTCGGTAAAGGACAGACATTTTCAGGAGATGTAGGTTATAGCTTGAGGAAGTAATTATTAAACAGTTTTGTCTGAAATTGTTCAGGTTTCTGAGCATAAGCTGAGATAAATTCATAAAAAATGTGATTAGAACAGCGAGCTGCTACAGCTACGTGTCCTTTGTACCTCTTGTTGATCGGTAGACAGTTGCCAGTTGGACTCCCTTGATGCCCTTGGCAAGCTAATGACCTGCCATTCAAACAGGGCAACAAGCTGTGAAAATGAAAGTAACTGTAAAACAATGCGACAGCAAAGCTACGGCGATTCCGTTAGATAAGGAATGTTTTGAAGTTGGAGCTAAAATTAGACCGTACACACACACACATGGAGTCATTCCTGAGGGAAATCTCATTGTTCTATTCTGTCTCTTAACCGCTGTCGTTTGTCAGCTTGTTATTCATTCTTAGATCGCGTCGTTCATTTGTTGCATAAGTTTGTTTTCTGACACATTCCGGGAGAGAGTGTGGAAACACTGACTGCGATACCATCAAGGTCAAACGTGACTAAATGTAACATTCGCTGTCCTCATTGTCACCCCTTTTTTTTTTTATCTCTCACTTTCACCATATGCTACTTTTTCTTCTTGAGTCGTCGTATCTCTCCTTTCTGTCTCATTGTCTCCCCGCGAACATCCCAGTGATGCAGCAGATACATGACGGGGTTGAGTTGGTCACTCTCTCTCTCTCTCTCTCTCACCTTCCTTTTTACGCTTGTCTTTCTATTAATATCAGGATGACTGAGCAGACGTATGACACGCTGCGGTTATGGGCCATCATACTGATGTGCATGCTCCGGCTCGCTGTGATGAGACATCATTTGCAAGCTTACCTCAACCTGGCCCAGAAGGGCGTGGACCAGATGAAGAAGGAGGCGGGGAGAATAAGTACCGTTGACCTGCAGAAGATGGTGAGTAAAAGGATTCATCCCCAGCTAGGTTGTGATGCAGTTGCTGTTAAATATTGAGATTTCCTTGTTCCTTATTTCATTGTTCTATTTAATCATGTTTTTGGATTATTGCTGTTGTTGTGGTGGGTTTTATGAACTCCGTTCATCTCACATAACTGATATTGGTTATTTGGAAAAGGAGATAATGTATTTTTTTTCTCAACTGTTCTTTTCCTCAGGTTGCGCGTGTTTTTTATTACTTGTGCGTCATCGCACTCCAGTACGTGGCACCGCTGGTGATGCTGCTGCATACTACTTTGCTGCTAAAAACCTTAGGTGAGTAGATTTTGTATTTACAGTCTGTTATTGCACCATACGGTGATTTTCCCGTTTGCTTTGTCCCTGGAAAGTGAAAGCCGTCTTCTATTCCGTTGCTGTATTTCAGGTGGATACTCATGGTGGGTCTATCCTGAAGAAGACCTGCCTTGCACCCATGATATGAACTCTGACGCTGTGATGGCAGCGGCAGGAGCGGCAGCTCCGACGCCCGCTCCGGCGGTAGAATCGGGCGTGCGGGCGTCAGTGGCCCAGCTGTCGGTGGCCCTGGGCGGCCTCAGGACTGTGTTCAGCCCCCTGCTTTTCCGGGGCCTCTTCTCCTTCTTCACTTGGTGGATCGCTGCCTGCCTCTTCTCCACCTCCCTCTTTGGTCTCTTCTACCATCAGTATCTCATGGCGGCATAGCATCAGGAGCCCCAGCAGTGGCAGCCAGACCCCCACAGGGCTACTGTATGTTCAGCCTGATCACAACGAACTGATTACTGGGAGCAATAGAGGACTATTGACTGATGAGTCTGCTCCACAACTGCCCCCTTCCTTCCGTGTCTCTCCCTCCCCTTGACCACCTCTCAATGACTGACCATATCATCAAAGCTCCTGGTTCAATCTCTAGTGCTTCCTTCACAGATGACTCTTTGAACTCGTCATTGTTTTTAATACGACTTTTAATTTGAAAAGCGAGATTTATAAAAATATAATAACGGACTAAAGAATCGAGTCGAGAGAATACTCCACAGTCCACAGTCTGATCCACTTTGCTGTATGATATTTTAATCACGTGAGGTAAACTACTTTCATCACAGATGCCAATCACTATCTGTTCTAAGTGTTCGTCCAGTGTGTAAAATATAGGTGAAATTATTCTTAATTTGGCAGAAAGTGATGGTAAAATAATTATTCCCGATTGTATGAGCTGTTGTTTCTCATTACCTCAGAATGAACCTTTTTTATATTGACATCAGGAGTCGGGGTCAAGTCTACGGAGGCCATTTTGCACCACCATCTTTTTCACAATACAACAAACGAGAATATCTCTTTGAGTTACGTGACGTTCCCTGAACGCTACTCGTTGGTTCAACACACAGGAAGGGGTGAGACGAGGGGATATTTCGCTGTTAACAAACACAGTTCCCTTTTTTAAGTAATTTCAGTGTTTTTTTAAATCATACACATGATATGTTTCCATCAGCACATTTGAGAATCAAGATGTCTTTTATTTTAGGATGGGTTCATGCTAGCCTGACGTCAGACACCTACAGGTGCATGTTACATCTCAACTTTTAAGGCCTTTGCACTCAAAAACTGGCAACAGGATTTTGATGAGCAATACAGAGTTGTTGTTTTTTGTTTCTTTAATCCGCTCGATTGCGTTGCACTTAGCGTGCACTATTTTAGTGTGGTTTATTCACGTTGTTGCTCAAGTGCAAAGGCCTTAAAGAGTCGGTCTGCGTCATGGTCCGCGCAGGTGATCCGTCAGTCCCTCATGTTCATTGACATTTTTTTGGGAGGGAATCTCATTGTTTGTGTTTATTTCCGGTGTCTGAATTCCATTGCCACAGACCACAAAATATCCTGAAAGAGTCTTAAAATTGTGCGATTGTGTCTGTACTTGGAGGAGGGGGGCGGAAGAACTTTAAAGATATTTAAGAGTATTGCTCGGTTTGCATTGTGACCTCCCTCGTTTTAACTGAGCCATTTTCGGAAGCTATACGAGAATCTGAAGCCGTTTTTTTTTGTTTTTTCTTCTTCTAAGAGGTGGCACTGATTCAAAGAGAGGACAGTGTATATGGTACAAGTATGTGTTAATGTCCAAAAGTGTCTGCATGTGAAGGATCGCCGCTGTGGGGTCAGATGTAATCTCAAAAGGGCATTGTCATTGAGTTCTCGCCTTTTATGTTCTGTCAGTTTTTGTTTCTTTCTTTTTTGATAACAAGCTTTTATTGTGTGTGTTTTTTTTTTATTATTCCGTTTCTAATGAATCAAATTGTTTTGGTTTTTAAAATTGTGCCAAGTAAGTTGATTTCCTCTAGCTTTGGTGTCTGCTTTTGTTTTAAATTAGAGAGGCAACTTGATGAAACAGGGACCTCTTACTGACTACTTTTACTTTGACGAGTAAATGCACACACACACACATACAAGCGGTCACTGGGCTGATGTGTTGAGGATTGTTGGGCACATACTGCCAGGTTAATCACCTCTGCTCGTTTTATTTCATCATCACATCCACCGTGTTTTGTACAGGACACATCTGACACCATATCACACACATTTGAAGCTTCACTGTTTGTCTGTTTGTTTTTTAAATCCTAGGGAATAACACATAATGAATGTATCATTCTTGCCTCATTTCTAGGTTGTTTTTAATGAAAATGATTTGTATGGTGAGTTGATTTAACCCCTGCACTTCCTAATCTTCCCGTGACCCAATAATAATTCTACCTGTTGGAACGAAATCTAATTTGTCCTAATGACTATTTTTTGTTTTGATTTGAATTTGTATTTATTACACATGCTGAGGCCTGTAAACATTTCTTTTAACAACACACTCGTTTATTTTGTTATTGTTGGAGTGTATGACGACTTAAAAATCGGTTTTGAATACGTTGTTGACAAATCAATTACAGATTATTCATTTTTTTTCTTGAACGGTAATGATCTGATGCGGCCTGTAAGAAGATGCTGGGGGAAGCTTTCAGAATTCTTATTGGCCCGATGATGCTCCGTCGTCTGTTTGTTACCACCGAAAGTGTTTGTTGTTTTTGTTGTCATCGGGTTCACAAAGTACATCACACACGTTGTTGTTGTTCTTTCATGTATTTATTTCTGCTTTAGACTTTGTCTTAAATAAATTATGTTCTTTACTATCACCTTTTTATTTTGCCCTTATAGCCTATTGGTCTTATACCGTTTACTATTGGAATAGAATAGAAAAAAAAAGAAATTCTTTAATGCAAGTGCCAATTAAGTTCATGTCTAATATGTTATGGTTTTAAGAGGAACAGTTATCAGGTTGCAAAGAAGGATATAAATAGATAAACTATCAAAAGCTGTGGTCCAGTAACCTTTCATCGGTAAAACGGTAAAAGTAAAAGTTTTTAGGGAGCTTGTGAGTCTCCTCTACCAGGGCAGGTTGTTCCAAAGAGAGGGGCCAGGCCCCCCCTCGGTCCTCGACCTGGATTAGGGGATAGTTAATAGGCCTCTTGAGGACCTCCATTCACGGTCAGGCTCATAACGTGAGACCAGATTAGAAATGAATTGGGGGGGGGTTTGATTTCTTTTCTGGTCCCCAACCACAAAAATACAAATATTTTATTGATTATCAGAGCCTGAAATATCTTTTATACAGAAAACAACAACAAAAACGCGTGTCTCGGTCACGTTATGGTACATCAAAAAGTTAGCTTACAAGCTAGCAAAAATGAGTCAAAAACAAACGTCTTTGGAAAGTGAAAAATTCCAAGGAGGAGACAAAAAAGAAGAGCCTTCAACTTCCAAGGAAAAGAAAGCAGCATTTATTAAACAAAATCAGGATCCCTACTTCAAATGTCGCTACAGGTGGTTCTCGCGCACTAGCTAGCTAGCAAATGAGGCTATGAAGCCCTAATGAAACAAGCTCAGGGTTCCCACTAATTCAGCGGGATGGTGGGTTGTATTTTTTATTCACTTAATATTTAATTTATGCACTAGTTTCTATACCGGTCAGTGAAAAGAGTGTTTTACATGAAACTGGCAAAAGTAAGAGTAAGAGAGAAGCGAAATGTTGACCTCAAGTTCTCTTTGAAGGATCGACCGTCCAACATGTTCTGGCCAAAGTATCAATGACATCATTTTGACGTCATCACATCAGTCAGTTTAAAAGAAAACACACAATTGCACAAACTATTTGATTTTGTTACCATGTTTAATACATAAATGTCACATCGAGGCCCTCGGGTGGTTTCACAGGAGAAACAGTCGCGTTAATGTGATCGACGTCACCACATGGACTGAGGGAATAGTTTATTTAAGCGTAAAGGTGATGTGACCAACTTCTTTAGTGCGCTGCGGGCATCAAATGTGTTTATGTTAAACACATAGAATTGTGTTTATCAGCAGTGAAAATCTTTCCTTTGTCCTTTTTTCTCCGTTAAATAAAAAAGGTTCAAATTACAGACTTTAGTTTTATTGCATTTTCTTTTTTTTCTTTTTTTTCCCAGGTTTTTCTGGAAATGGGGTTTGGAGTAAATCACTCCCGGCTGTCGCTCCTCGTTGCATCTGCATCGTTTCCTCCAAATCAAACGTGCCTGCCACTTGTTTTAGCTCCGTGATTTGTTCGTTTGTTTCAAAGCAAACTCACCGCTTAACTTTAACCAAGCACATGACAAGACGTCGGTGTGTGTGAGTGAAACTTGAAGAAAGTGTTGCGATCCTTTTGAGTGCAGAGCTGCTTTTTAATGGTATGGCCTTGCCCCGGGATTCATGGCCGATGAAGAGACCGACCACATGCCCTTGTAAATACACACGGCGGACCCCTGAGTTGAAAATATTTCAGTGCAGATGTGGCCCTCCTAAGGCTTCACTGCTTTATTCTGTTCATGGAGATGATGAGCACAAAAGGTCCGCTTTCTTCTAACCTTTTCTTTGCATTTACAGTCGCTCCTTTGTGGCTCTTCAAGGTCTCGGACAGGATTTTATCAAATTGACTGTAGCATCATTCTTTGTGCGGCGGCGATAAATAATTCTGTAATTCCATGTTTGCGCGGCGTCAACCTACTTGGAACATGTCCTCGCAGGAAACTGGGATTGATTTAGGGCGCTCAATGGCCATCGATTTGCTTTTCTTAGTTTGGCACCTCTATTATTGTGGGAAAGGTTAGCGGCGTAAGATTGGGGGATGAAATTACAAATGGTCCCAAGCTCCTCTCAACGCGCACCGTTCTATGAGAACAACATCGGGGCCAGTTAATGCAGGCCTTGAGTGACATTGTCCTCATGAGCTGGAAAACTGGGCCAGCGCATTCATTCATAGGTAGACAGATCAATAAAACAGCTTCCAAAACAAACCGGTGGAGGGCCTCCTTTGTTCGTCTCGAGTGGGGTCCATTCACCGAGGTCCCTTCTCCACAGAGCGACGTGAAGCTCCACTTCAGAACTGGGGCTCCTCCTCCTTCTCCTCACCCCACACTCAGCCCCCAACGCGACCCGGAGGGCTGAGAATCTTCTGGAGAGTTGATGTTACAATAGTGAGCTCTATCGCTCTCTCGGTGACAGAGCGTAAGGTTGACCCTGACCTGGAGAAGAAAAGAGAACACTTTACTCGGCTTGAACCCCTCTGACTTCTTTCTACATTATTATTATTATTATTATTATTATTATACTTTTGTGCCATCACGTCAGAAACTCTACTCTGTTGAGTAAAGCGGCCATGACAGATCGGCGCTTGTCATCGCTTCCTCGCGATGACGACAGTGGACGTCACATTTTTAGGGCGGTTTCTGAGACGCCGCGGAGCAAACTGTACGTCCCCATTTCCCTCTCTGCGTGGCAAAACACGGGAAATAAAAGCATGAATACAGTTTTTGGCGTTTCTTTTTTCGTCTAGTATCTACTGTGTCGCGTCATTCTTTAAAACAAATGTGCTGCCATTCAACATCCAATCCCTGTCAATAAGGAGTTATTCTAGTTTGACCACGAGCTAACGGCTAAAACTAAAGGACTTTACCATAGCGCACCTCTGCAACACATTGTTCCTCCATAAAGCTGTTAAACGTGCGCTAACCAGTGAGAATAACACGAGAGGAGGGGAAAAAAGAGCAGAGATTATTACCCCCCCACACACACACACACACACACACACACACATACAGAAAAGTACATTTAAATCTCATCATGGTCAAAATTTGAGGTCTTGCTGCTGCTGCTGCTGCTGAAATGGCTGACTGCTCTCGTGGTAATCACTACTGCTCTTACATTAATTCATCTCCAGATGAACATTGCTCCACCGGGGGCCTTCCCTGCTTCGGCCTTTAATTAGCAGCTCCACGATAAGATGAGACACTACAGCAGAGACACAGTGTTATGACTGTGTGTGTGTGTTTATAGTGCTTAAATATTAACACTGACAACGTCACATGTGCCTTCATTAATGCTGATACGTCTGATTTTGAGGGTGGAATTGACGTATGTCGGTCGGTACGTTACGTATTGTACACGTGCTTAATAAATAGAAATAATAGAAGACATTTTTTTAAATGTAAAAAACCAGGCATTTACAAGAAAAATTCACAAGATTAATGGCACATTTCAAATTAATTAGCACGAGTGTGCGGGGTACAACCGTGCACAGCTTAATGTCTAACCGCCATTCCCTGAGTAGTGAGAAGGCAGAACATTCAGCTCAAAAAAAAAAAAAAAAGGGAACCTAATAGATTTCCCAATTCTAATCCACACGAATGAATAAATGAGTGGGGACACGTTTGAAACTCTGGGCTGTGTCCCATTTCTCTTCCTCCTCCTGACAATAACAACCGACACAGCAGAGAGGACTGCCCCCTAGTGCCACTGTCTGAGTGTGACAGCGCAGGGAGGCAGGAGGAGGAGGGGGAGGAGGGAGAGGAGGAAGAGCGAGCACGCTTGCTTTGAGCATTAGCAGAACGGCAGCTTTTCAGTGGCCATCCAATCAGAGCGCACCCATGGCAACGCATTCACACATCCAGCGGAGCTAGGTGACAAATGCAAATGCCCCCGAGATCAAGGTTTCCTCCTCAGCGATGGCGCTGCACTTGTTTCTCTGCCGCTTTCATGTCCGAATGAGGATGATGATGATAATGAGAGGAGGAGGAGGAGGAGGAGGAGGAGGAGGAGGACAGGCCTTAGATGATATGGAATGCTGCATCATATAATATTAGTGTCATTCACGCAGCACGTTGACTGACAGTTTATTAAAGAAAAAGGAAGAAGAAGAAGAAATGCACAATTGTACTGTATTCATCCATTTTTCATGTTTGAATTGTGGATTCACTTTGGGCCTCAAACGGCAGCACAAACGGGAGCTGCAGCCGACATCACCGGGAAGAATTAGTACAGTAACAAATGCATTTCTGTAATTGCATCCTCACACACACACACACACACACACACACAGTGCCATCATTTCATCCGCAGGCCTCCTCCTGTTGCTCCGCGTGCCTGCAGGTCGGCCAGACCTCATTTCCCAGCGTTATATTCTATTAGGCCGATGATGCACATTGCATTCAAAGTAAAAAGTTCAACCTCCAGGTCTTCCCACGCCACGCATTGCTATAAAGCCAGAGCCTTAATTAGCGACGCGTGGCACCGTTTTCAGGAAACGTGACGCGAGAACACACATTTTACGTCCGTCAATTCGTTTGCACTTTGTTTGTGTGTCGAGGGGATTTAAAATCATCCGGAATCACAAAGGAAGCATTGGACGCGTAACACGTTTAACTTGACCTTGATTATTTTAACCACGGTGCGTTTAAAAATGCTTAAATTTAGCCTTCGCACGTACAAAAACTTAAAGTTTCCCCTCATCAGAGTCAATTCTCTTGAAAGGTTAACAAAAAGGAAACCAGCAGCATCTCCTCCAGGGTCATCACCATAAAATGAGTATTAGTATTTTCTCTTTAAACCAGCGTTAAACGCACAAGCTTGTTCAGAGTTAATTTGCCGTTTGATCCCCCGTTTGTCTGCGGGGAGGTCACGTATTGACACCCTGTTGCATCCCAACAACCTCTGACCTCTCACTGTGACCTGTGGTCCCCGAGGAGGGTGTAAACCGGCCCCTGGACAGTTTGCCCTCTGGCTTATTCTCCCCCCCACATAGCTCACACATCAGTGTCTCTATCACAATGTCAGAGGGACGGAAGGACAGAGGGACACCGGAATGTGATGGAAGGAGGGAACGTGCAGAAAAAATGGATTTACTTATTAAGTCGGGGCAAAATTATTTGTGTTCCCCCCGGCTCTATACACCGAGGAGACGTACGAAGAATTACCAATAAGCAATATTTCACACCACAATATGGAAAAAGGCAACGCGCACAGACAACCGAGGACACCTTCATCATTATCAATGTTGTTTCTAATGAAAGACAGAGAATTATATATCACTTTTAGCACATTACACAGAGAGAGAGAGAGACGGAGAATTCCCTCTGAAGGTTTTTCTTTTCTTCTTATACAACGAAAAAGAAAAAAAAGACTATTATTTGTGAGGGTGTATGCGTATTAAGCAAGAAAAGCAACTATCATTTATCTTCTACAATGCATAGCTGTAAATTATGGCATTATCTCTGCTGGCACAGGGGGGATAGAGGGGGATGGGGGCTGGAAATAAAGAAAGGGTGTGTGAATAAAAAAGAAGGGACACACACACACACACACACACACATCCTTCAGCCTGGAGTCAATGAGAAAGATTATGTTTGGCCTTATCCAGTGAGGCCTGTCAGATTTATTTCCAACATCAAGGGGCTCTCTGCTGTCTGCAACCCCATCCATCAGTGACCTGTCTGGGTTTCTGTGTGGTCAAAGTCGTGGACGAAGGCTGGGAGTGGAGAGGTAATGGAGGTTAGGAGGAAGTGTGTGTGTGTGTGTTGGGCAGCAGAGGAGGAGGAGGGGCTTGGTATGAAACGGGAACGGTTGCCAGGGCAAACGGGGCCCGTGGCATCCGCCACCGTCTGGCATCCAAGGGTGCAATGATGGGAGCACTAGTCCTCAGTAAGTCACCAGTGGAGGTGAAAGGCACTGTCACGGAGATGAAAGGGGGCCCCCCTCTCCGTATACTCTGATCTGTTGGAGAAAAATGAAAAAGACAGACCAATAAAGGGAGGGGAGGGGAGTGAGGGAGAGAGAGAGAGAGAGAGAGGGAGAGTTTTGGAAAAGCTTAAAATCGCTGCACTGTATTTCATGTCAATACGTCTCACATTTGAAATGCTTATTATAGATTGGGTGTGGAAAAAAAGGGGGATGTGCTTCCACTGCTCAGGGACATGTCCCCACACGCACACACACCGTTCCCTTCACCCGGTGTGTGCCTGCATGTGCCACACCACCCGCCCCTGTCGTTCTGCACGATGTATCCTAGCAACTATTTAATTAAAATAGCATCAGCAAGGATGGAGGCTTTTTCTTCCCCCTCCCTCACAAGGATTTCCTCCAATCTCGGAGCTTCTCGGCGCACCATGAATCACGACTGACGCCGCGTCTGCCGCCCGCATTGTGCTTCCTTCCCTTCACAACCTCGTCGTCTTTGTTTCTACTTTGATGAGTTCCTCGCAGGCCTGCGCTCTCGCCACCGTCGCACCTGGTGTGATCCACGCGGCGCGCTGGCACCGCAGCTTTAACTGGCACGAGATTTAAACGCAACGGCGTCGTTATGATGCCACAGAGTTGTGCAAACAAGGCCGACACCTCTCTATCCTTCAGTGTAAGTCTATCAGGAATAATAGAATGCCTCCTTCTCCTCCTCCCTGCTCTTCTTCTGCCCTCCCCGTTGCCTCCCATTTTCCCTTTGTATGCCAAATCACAGCAGCAAAAAAAAAAGAAAAGAAAGAGAGACGCCTCTCAACATGCTCTACATGAGTGCCAAGCTCGGGCAATATGGAGCAATTAGAGAAAATGTGAAGCAGCTCGGCGTGTCGGCGCACATTCGGCTCACTGTCACTCAAAGCACATCCACGACTTCTTCTCTGCTCTGAGAAACAAACAACGCTGCAGCAGTTGGGGTTTCGGGCGCTGTCAAAACAGAAGGCCCGATCTCTTGCTCTCTGTGTTTTTCACTCGGCGGCTAATGGATGCCCTGATCCGTCGTGGAGCAGCTACCTTGATTCTGTTCTGTAAGTACACGTGTGGACGAGGGGATGCACGGCTCCTTCTTCTTCCTCGCGTGAGCTCCTCTGTCATTACTTAAGAAGCAGGCAAAGTCGCGGCAAATGGCTTTAATGGCCCTCCGTCCAAATGGGCGCATTATTGGCTTGACCCTTGGCTCCAGGTACCAAAAAAAAAAAAAACGACATACTTCCACCTCTAATGCCTCCTTGTGCATACAATTTCCATCTCTGCAGAAGCACAAAAACCCCTCCAGGTAAAAATAATACAATCATACACGTGATTCTATATAATCGCTACTTGGAAAACCATTTTAATGCAGTTTATGGGCGTTTTGGACTAAAATCTTCATTATGTTACTTTCTATATAATATAGAAAACGCCGTCTGTCCTACAATTTTCTCAACAGGCGGTCGACTTCAGACTGATTCCTGCTTCTGATGTGTATTTTTTTTTTGTACTTTTTGTGAAAAGCACAAGGATAATACAAACATTACTCATTATACACACACACACACATATATATACATATATATATATATGTATGTATATATAGATATATACATATACACACACACACACTATATGCCTCTCCAGGTTTTAGGATTGCAATCATGTGAACTCAGCGTTGCCTATAGCACTTATAGCCTATATGTAAATCCTTGAAAGTGTGTGTTCACACTGTGATTTGCATAATGGCACATGATTTTGACAGGTAGGACGAGAGAGAGAGACCCCTTGACATTTTTATAATAGCACTTTACATGGTGGACAAGGTTTGGGGTGGGGGCATAAAAGGAGGCGGTATACAATATCCAGTGTGTCTCACACTCTCAGAAACAAGGCTGTGACCTACAGTACACGCCGTCTTCACACAACAAAAGGGATTTACCTGCGATTTATCCGCTCTTAATGTTAACTCCACTATTCAATTAGAATGAGGGAAAAAAAAAAAAAAAAAAAAAAGACTCTTGTAACTTTTGTGAAAGTGATTAAATGTAAAACGGGCTGTTAAAACTGCACATGAGAGGATTCATGGAACTGTATGGGAACATACACGTGTCTAATCTACTGAGATTTTCATGTGGATGCTCTGGAAGATTATTTTAATCCTGCAAAGACTGTGACACATAAACGTACCTTTTCTATAAATTGAGCATTTTTTCCACCTATAATGTGAGTTTTTCTTGTCTTTGCTCTACTGTCTGATAATTATATATATATTCTTTTTTATGGATGTTCTAAAAAGAGGCCAAAATACAGTTTTTAAGAAAAACAGGTACAAAGAATGATCTAGATCATTTATTTTTCTTGTCGATTAATTGGATTTTTCACACACACACACACTAATGTTTCTGTGCCAATGGAGGAAGTATAATGCAAAACTCTTCTTCATTTTGAAATTCACATTCCAGCCAAAAATAGTTCTTCTCTCACAAACTCATAACGTCAGATCATTTGAACTCATTTACCTTTTGCTCCTGCTGCAGAGAGACAAAAATGTGGTTTGTATGGGTCATTAAAGCATTTTATAACGAACCTCTCTCTTTCTTTCTTTCTTTCTTTCCGTCTCTCTGCTTATGAATTTTATTCCTGGGTTCAAATGAATCCGGCAAACAAGTCCCTTGTCAAAGGCCGATAAGACTGATGGAGTCTTAAAGAAGCAGGGTGGGGCACAGAGTCTGTGGGAGAGGCCACAGACAAATTAAAAGGTCACAGACTTTGATGGCTTTCCCCCCTTTTCCTGTGACACACGCCCCTACGTCGTGTCTGAGTGACACGTGCGACAATGCTGGTGTGTTTTTTTTTTTTTACATCGTGACAATGCCGTCGCCTCGGGGGCCATATGCTGCGGGCGACGGCCGTCCACGAGTCCGTCTGTGCGCTTCCGTGGGAACCGCGTGGCGAGACAGAGCCGTGGCGAGCCGTCTGACCCTTCCCCAAGAATAACGTTGTTGGGATTTTTTTTCATGTAGTCTGGGACATGACGAGACAAGAGCAACCGATAAGCAGCAGTCATTGCTTTGTAGCTCGTCGTGAGGAAAGTAGACGAGGCGGGATTGTGTCCGCCGACACCGTGTTTGAGACTGTTGGAGGCGAGGGGGGGTGGGTTTTTTTTCATCACACGTGTGATGAAAGCGACCGCGTGGCTAATTCATGATGAAGAAAGTGAATTTCAGGTCATTTTAAAAACACACTTCCTCTCTCTCTCTCTCACTATTTCTGTCGCGCTCTGCTCTCCTGAGCTCTCGTGTTTTTTATTTTACATCGATGTCGCACGTCAATCTCACTGCAGGCTTGAAATGACACACATACACACTTTCACACGTACACAGACAACTCATTAAAATGCATAAAATCCTCTCACACACACACACCCACACACACACACACACCCCTGCCCCATGCATTAATTAGCACGCCGGTAACAAGCTAGCCTCTCTATTCACACCCTGAGCCTCTTTCATTAGCATGACAGTGGCTAGCAGCGGCCAGGGGCCCATCGGCTGCACGGTTCTCTCCTCGGGGCCTCTGATTAATGGGAGAACCCCCTAGGACGCAAACTCTCTCCATTCCTTTCATCATCGCACCCACGCAGCGTCTTTTTAGATGATCCCTCGACCACAGACTGTCAAGTGTACCTGCTTCTATGGACCTGACCCTCTTTTCCGTCCCTCTTTGACTCTCGTCTCCATCTCGCCACACTCCATCTTTCCTCAACTCACTCTGGCCCACTCCAGTGTACTTCCCTCCATCTCAGTCTAATAGTCACCTCCCATCTCTCCTTAGACCCCTGAGCTTATTTTATTTCACTATAGCTCCTAATACATGTATGCAAAAGGAAAGGGGGGGGGTGTTCTCCTTCTCTTTGCACATACATGCTCATCACACAGGCCTGCTATTTTAAGTCAGCTCTTGGATTCACAATAGCAGCCCCAGGTGACCCAGAGAAGGGTTCTCTCATTCTATAAAGGCTTATGCTTATTTCTCACTCTCAGAAAAATCACCTTTCCCCCTCAGCGGTGAGAGATCTGGACAGCCTCACACCTGACGTACAGGGGTGGCTATCATCTCCGGGCCTCGCCCATCGGGGTCTTCCTCCCCCCCGCCTCCCCTCGTCCAGCCTGGATTTCAAGGCAAAATGTCTCATTAGCTGTGGTCCTTGAGAGAAGGGCACTCAATTTCAAATTCAGTAACACATTCCCTTTGAATGGGACTGCGAGGCAAAAAAGGAGAATGGGGAGGAAGGAGAGAAAGGAGGCATGGGAGACGGTCTCCGTCGAAGGATGAGGCCTTGGACCTGGAGGGAGGGGAGTGAGGTCTGCTGAGGCAGTTATAATTTCACGCCATCATTACCTCTATGGGTTGGAGATTTATGCTAATGCCGTTTCAGGAACGAGGCGCTGGACAAAATGGGTTT
Organism: Solea senegalensis; assembly: GCF_019176455.1. Lineage (NCBI taxonomy): Eukaryota > Metazoa > Chordata > Actinopteri > Pleuronectiformes > Soleidae > Solea > Solea senegalensis. Next base: position 4,679,481 of record NC_058025.1, on the reverse strand, counting down.
ACGGTGGGATAAAGAAACCCACGTAGTCGCTTTTGCCATAGCACGGGCCCTTTTTTCCCCCCCAACGCTGAACACGTGTGCCAATGTCTGCTGTCCACTCGCTTTATTTTGTATTATTGGCAGGGTTATACTTCTCACACCTCCAGTTCTCTATCCAGTTGGTGGCGTGCTCTTGTTTCAGGTCAAACCAGACAACGGACAAGAACAAGGTAACCATGGAGACTTGCGCGAGCTTGAGGAAGTGACCCACACGTGTACAACCCTGAGCTCAAAGACTACAAGGGCGTAACAAAAGAGGTCAAACTCCCGATCAAACAAATGATCAAAAACACAGTCACGTATATGTGATGGTATCGATGGAACATGGTGAGTATGAGCCAGCTCTAATTCACAGTAAATAAAGGATGGCTTTTGTCTGTATAAACACACACAGGGACATTTTATTCCATACGTTTTCCTGCATTGCAGCATTTCATGAGATCCGCTCACTACCTGACATCCACTGTGTCACACACCCCGCATGGAAACCAGTCAAAACTCCCATCATAACTTCACACCAGTCTAGACGGAGGTGAAAATCAGATCTGGCTCTACCACGTGCAACCGGCCCTCTTCCCCCTGCAGAGCCGAGAGCTCAGGTGCACGTCTCGCTAAACTCCACGCAGGAGCAGAATCGCTCCGAGCTGAGTGGTGCAGCGTTTGTGATGTGGAACACACACCCCCCCCCACCCCACGCGGCTTCGGAGATCGTCTCCCGGAGCTCAAGAACGCCGGGTCCGAGGCGCTTGCTTGGTGGTGTTCCAGCCACATACGGCACTGTCACACTTTAATGATGGTACGGCAGCAGCGATAGGCAGCAGGGGGGCGAGCTGACTTTCTCCTAACGAGGAACCGTCTCACGGAGAGACAAGTCAGGGGTTTGAGGGCCGGGCATGATATCGCAACATAACACATCACACAGAAGATGAAGAAAATGTCGTCGTCTCGCCCTCCAGCCAGAGCGGAACTAATAATTAGGATTAGCTGATGTTACTCGTGGCGGGCGGGGGGTCCTGGCGTCCCGCGGCGTCTAATACTTAATGGCCGACGTGCAGCAGCTGAGAGGCTGCAGCGCAATAGTGTGGGAATCGATTGGCGCTGACCTTTCAGGGATCCCTCATCGTGACCTATCGATTACACCACCTATTGATCTGCTGCAGCCGCGGACATCAGAGAGGAGATCAGTGGTCGGACTCGCACCGTGGTGAGAGGGAGGGATAGTTATCGTCAAGTCCAACTGTCCCCCCCTCCAGCCATGCTGGACAAATCTGATCATAACTCTCACCAGGAGGTCAGGCCTCGCTAATAATAAAGCAGGAGGAAGGATGGAAACAAAAGAAGTAAAAGGAAAGAAAGAAATCGATGAGAGGTTGCACATCAAATAGCAAAAGCACCAGTGGCAATATCACTATCCAACACACACACACTGAATCATTATGCAATATTGATTATTACTGTGATACATTCAACCCCAGTGTGGGAAAAAAGACGAGTCATTCAAGCTCTAAAAATAAAAACAGCAAAGCGTAGGTTGTCATTTTTAAACCACCATCAAATGAGTTCACACGGGATTAATATCAGCTCTAGATGTGACACCTTAAAAGAATCATATATTATTAAAAAGTTCAATCAATTCATGAGCTTAATTAAAACATCTCAAATAATCAAAATGGTTCAACTTTGTTTCTTGATTGATCTTGCCTGTGATCTAAACAGTATGTCTTGCTCGGACATTCCGTGATCGATTGCTTTTGTCTCATGTGTTAAAATCCTTGCTGAGGAAACATCACTCGTGTTTAGATCTTCCCCTCGCTGCACACAGGAAGTGTTGGAGTCAAAGGCAACGCTGACTAAAATAATAATACATACATTTCTCTTCACGGAGAACAAAGAAAAAAAATGACCACAATTTTACACACTGCAGCTTTAATTTGAAGCCCCAAAAGAAACGTGTACAGTGACACGTTCCTGGATATTGATGACAACACATCTCACTGCAAAGGTCACACTAAGCCGCCAAAACTCTGAATAATTCAGAAATGATAAACTGTACTATAACTTTTTTTTTTGTTCCTTTCATGAATGGTGCGCTCATATACTAACATTTATAGTGGCAGAGGCTTTTCGTATCTATTTATTACTTTTAAAAGGTGGGAATTACGAGAAGCCGGTAGCTGAAATGCATTTAAGGGGGAAACCTCCAGGGTCTCACTTATAGGCGAGATGACATTATTCCACTGATAAAGCTGCACTTTGTGATTTAGGATGAATTAAATGGCATATTTTCACATAAGAAGTGTAGCTATAGTTTCTTTTTCAAGGGAAAATGTGCTCTAACTGCTGTAAAGGGCGGGGGGCTTGGATAATTTCCCCTGATGTTTATTTTAAGTAAAATTATTCCTTTTGCACCTGGCTATTCATGTCAGAGACAATTCATTTGTCAAATGAAATCTGATTGTCTGAGCCTGAATTAAACATTAGGGGATGTCTGCTCCAACTTTTTTTTTTTTTTTCCTCTCTTTTCATCAATGCATGACATTTTGGCTTCATTATAAGGATATTTTAACGTTTGCAAAACCCAGTGCCAATCAAGATGAAACTATACAGTAAGTAGATGATGTGATTTCCAGGCAAGAGAGTGCGCTCCTCTCCTCCAGACACTGATACGAATTTGTGAAAGTGAGCATACTTTAATATAATGGCTGTCAAAAGTCAATTCCTCCCTCCCTTAATCCGTCTCTTACTGCCGCAAATTGAACTGTAGGACACGCGGCGCGTTTGAAAGAGTCGCTCACAAATGTAGTGGGAGCTGGGGAGGAAACTGTGGGAAGTGCAGCAGGCAGCCGCTGTCTGTTAGCAGAGCAGAAGGGTGAGCACTCGTGCCCTACGGCACACTGCAGGGGCTAAAACGTTCCTCCACATCTATGCAGGCAGCTAAGAGACTGGAGGCATACATGGGATTACGTCCTGTGCTATTGCCCCAGGCAGTCACCAGGAGAGGCCCTCACACACACACACACACACATATACAGTAAAAACTGCATACACAAGCACATGCAACACAGTGGCAGTGAGTAAGACGCTTCCGTGAGTGTGCATGGGCTCACACACACACAAGGTTTTTCTATTTTCTATTTTAGAAGAACACCACATATGACACGCGTGAGGCAAAAATATTATTATTATTACTTATTTGACCTGTGGTTTGTGACTGTTGAGGCCTAGGTTGGCCAAAATGTCAAGATGTTAGTTTTATTACACATTTCAAACTGGTTGCCAGTTCAAAAATAGTAGTGAAGTCAGCATGGAGTCAATCAAATGAAGAACAAAAAGAGGCCTCTTATGCCTCAGGAGCAGCATGCAGGTGTGTAGCTGATCAGCCACCACAAGCACATGTGAACATCACTAAAAATGTCACTAAATCTTCAAATTCTAATCACAAACCATCCATTTAATCACATTTTACCTCTAAAAAGACCCTCTATGAAACATCAGAGCGAGGAGGAACTATTGATTAGTACTAGTTGACGAGTGTTGACTTTGTATTCGTTCGTCTCCCTTAGAAAACATCACATTTAAGTCAACACCACAGCAAACCCCATAATCCCATGTGGCGCCCTGACATCAAACTCTAGCTATTTTTTGTTTTAATCAAGTGACCACAGGGGCAGAAATGACGCACTGTGTTTTTGTATTTCAAAAAAAAAAAACGTTAGCGAGGAAAACTTTTGACAAGCAGTGAGTGGTGACAGCCAGCAGGTTACTAAACTGACAAAACAACAATAAAAGAGGCAGTTTGTCTTTATCTGAGGAACACATAATACAAAGTGCAAACCCACATTTAAATATTGCCTAACTAGCACTTACTGTGCACATTCGGGGTTCTTCACTTTTACACTTTGTCTTATCAAAACACGTTTAGCGACAGTATTTTCCCTCCAAGGTCTCCGGCTGTGTCGGAGCCGCTGGTGTTGTCCCCCCCCGACCGCACGCCGCTTTGGATAAAAGCGTCGCATAAATGTGAGAATGTAAATGTGATGTGTTGGGAGAGTTACTGTATTTATAAAAATAAAAAAAAAAGACAAGGAAAAAGTGGTTCCTTCCTCCGTGTCCAAGGTGACATTGGTCTCTCCCTTGGCATTTTGCAGGGAGACCCAACAATAAATGTGTATGTTGCATAAGAGTAGAAAGGTCACATGAAGGCACTAATGTGTTCCAGAGATTCAATTCTACATCTTAAAAACACATAATTGTTGTATTAATAACTGCTCCCCGCAGAGTCTCGGATAATGAGACTGAAACTTTTTAGCTTGTACAGTCCAAACATCTTTTGAAATCAATCCATATTCAGGTTTCCGGGGTTCTTTTATGCTCCAGCGGGTGTAAAAATGTCAGGAACATTTCTCTCACTTCCCTCCCCCGCCCCTCCCAACCCTCGCTCCCACATTAACGGTTAGTGCTTTGGAGTAATTGTAATTTGAATGTAACCCCAAAACTGTTTAATGAGAGCAATGATCCGCAGAGGGAGCGCAGGTAAAGTGCTTTTAACGAGAGGGCCCTTATTTTATTTTATTTTTTTGTTAACCAGCCGGAGACGAGCGAGGCTTCAATTTCACATTCGGCTTCAAAGCTTCAGAAATTGTGCCGACGAGACTTCATTTCCTCTTATCTGCCGGCGTATAGGTCCTCATACGGCGAGAGTGCACGAAGGCGAGGGGAATGTGGGTGAAGATGTATAGAGGACGCGGCGAAGACACAAAGACACGGGAAGACTCAAACTAGCTGAATATGATGTGAGAAGGGGGTAAAAAAATGGAGGCAGTTGTTAGAGAGTGCAGCGGGAGTGTGGGTTCTATAGTCCCGTCCTCCTCCAGACAGACCTTAAAAGACACTTTACACAGACGGAGAGTTTGCATGAGTACTGCACCGACTCTATATCATCACTGACATGGGCCAGGGATTAAAACACCATGCTTTGGTACAAAGAAGATGTGTTGAGTATATTCTGAAGTGAAAGAGGGAAAAGGTGTGCTACTGTTAGGGCTAAACACTGCCTTGCACATAGTCATGATTTGTTCCTGCCATGAACCACAGCAGCAGGAACACTGGACCTCTGACTCCTGATGAAGAAGAAACTGACATATAGACTGCAGCCACTTTATTAGGCACACTATTATGTCCATTTGTCTTGTCTTATAGGATCAAAGTCCTGAGGTCCACAAAAAACATACACTTACACATTATGGATATTCAAAAACCAAGAAAACACATCACAGCAAAGCTGAAATGTGCTGTTTTTATTGGAGTGACTTGTTGAGGGAGATCCTATCTTTAATATGTTTGACATTTCAGGCCAAAGAACCTCTATAGAAACACTTTCATTCATTCATTCATCCTCCACATAAGGGTGAAAGGCAGGTCACCTACTCCCTAAATCTGCATGTTTTTGGAGCTGGTGGGAGGAAACCAGAGAACCCAGAGAAAACCCCCACACGCTCCACACAGAAAGAAACCTCGTTCTGATCAGGTCACAAACCCAGAGAGAGTACTAACCACACCCCCAGAACACTTTACTTCATACAAGTATACACAACAGTTTCTTAACACAATCATTGGGTTCAAACACGTGACTTCAGTGCGCTCTGCTTCCTGCGTGGAGGAAGACTCGCCAGAGCCAGCGAGTTGCTGCTTATAAAAGGGAGAGACCGTGATCACTAAGCGGCAGCACCTGTGTCAATCAGCGCACCTGTGAGCCTCGTCACACCTGCTCCTGACGGCCACGCCCACTTTCAGACACGCCCAGTCTGAAAGACACTGCAGATGCATGCAGAGAAGATAAGATAAACCTTTATTAGTCCCACAAAGGAGAAAATGGACGGTGTCACGCCTGCAAAGACAGTAATAATAAAGTCTTCATCTTATAAAGTTTTCAGAGCGGCAGAATTTTAACATCTTTAGCTTTCGGATAAATTCGTCAAATTTGGAAAATACGTCACAGTTCAAAGTTCACTGCGTTAGTTTTTATGAACAAAAACAAAAGAGAATATGGAAAAAAAAACTTGAAGCACACACCCCCAGGATGTCCATATAAGGCGTTCCCACAGCAATTTACCATTGGTGCAGCAGTGGTACTTATAATAACACAATAATTAAGGGTCATGATGAAACTTTCGTCACAGATAAGTAAAGTTTCTTTACATGACGTGAATGTAAATGAAGAAATTACAGAATCCTCGTTAAATTTACACCAACATGAGCTTATACTGCACTTGCACTGAAACAAGAGTCACAATGCTCTAAGAGTTTCATTCAATAGGTTTTTTGTTTTTTGTTTTAAATCTAAATTTATACCTCAGTTCAGTGGCTGCTTAAATTTTAAGTCCGACAAATCTGCCTGATCTAGCGTGACATTCTATTTAATGCCTACACTAAATGGTTCAAATAAAGTATACTGGGTGATTTAGTGGCATTAAATCCACAATGTGGGGAGATAAGTTTGAATTGCCTTGCCTCTGTGGTTACGTTTTTCAGGAGAGCAGTAATTTCCCTTTCACTGAATTTACCGAACAAGCTATAGTTTGCCGTTAATTCAAATAAAGTCATCAAATAAACGCTGTCAAACCAAGTGATGTTTTATTTATGGTTGTTTGCTGCAGCTGCTGCAAAATGTCTAGTTTCTAAATGTGAGTATAATGGCTGTAAAATCAATGATAATAATGTCACTATGTGTTAATTGTGTTCTATTGTGACATAAAATAACACAAATATCCATGGAAAAGCAGATGTGATCGCTCCAAACCCCAAAAATATGAATCACAGTCCAACAAACCCGAGAATTGACCTCTTTCCTTGTTACAATTGCAGAAAACTCATTAAATTGTTTGAAATGATGATTATTTTCAGGGTATTTAACAGTTACATTGTTTATCCATCAAACTAATCCCCAAAAAAAAAAAACAACACTGTTATTTATTTATTTAGAATCTATTACAGAGGAGGTCATTGACATAAAACTTTATGTCTCCAATTGGACAACCACATTAACAACATCAGAAAGCAATAAATAATATAGATTACTGTATGTCCTAGTCCTGTGTGTGCGTGTTCTTGTATGTGTATCTTTGTGAGGACATTTTGGCTGGTCCCTTAGACCCTCAAAGTGTTCGTATGGACTTTTTCTGCTTAATTTAATCATAAAAGGACCAGAGGACCATTTTTGCACAATAACGGCCAATATCTGGCAGTTATTTACAATTTACTGCACGTTAAAATACTGAAACAAAAAGGGTTTGTTTAGGAAAAACACAACAGATTTTGCGTGTTAAATTTGAACATATTTACGATCACATTTTTTGAGTCTTTGTCTCTCAATGTGCACAAACAAAAAAATGTAAACTATGAACAAGTGTTCGTCTCACTCTCTCTCCTATTTTTCGGCTTCCTGAAAGAGCGCAAGTGAAATTACCGTAATAACCACATGTTGGCGTTGACGTGCAACGTCTTCACTTTTAGAAACTGTTGGAATTTCTCCGATAGCACAAACGTCCGCGTAATTACGGTGATGCAAAGTGTGCTTGGGCAAACTTGTGGTCAGCGATACGCTCGGTGTTAAAGGGCTTTTTGAGGGTTAAGACCTGGTTTTAGGGTTAGGGTTAGGTTTAGAATGGGGTTTAGTTTAGGTTTTTTTTTTGTTTGTTTTTGTTTTTTTTATCTGGTTAAATAAAGGAAAATAAATGTGTTAATGTTGGTGTTTCTTTTGTCCTTTTCCTATTAGAACCTTTTTTGGTATGTCAGGACCAGTAGTCCTCATGGAGGCCAAAACCCGGGTCCTCTATGAGGACTTCAGAACTGGTAATCTTTAGGGCTAGGATTTGAATTGCGGTTAAGTTAAGGTTGGTTATTAACTGGTTATTATTAAGGTTAGGGATAATGCATTGTCGAATGAATGGAAGTCAATGCAGTGTCCTCGGGACAATAGCCGTGCAAACCTGTGTGTGTGTGTGTGTGTGTGTGTGTGTGCGCAGAGACAACATGTCCATGTTCAATGCACCTCTGTGTTTCTGAAAAAAGGGGAAGGGAAAAATTGGAGCAATCTACTTCTATGCTTTGGGAGGCGAGTCACATATAAAACAACATCTATATTTTGTCAGTAGCATCCTCGCCTAAATCTCCCACTATCCATTACCCAGTAATACAAATCCTAGTGGAGAACTACAGCCAACTCAAGTGCCCTCCCCTACTTCCCCTCATCTTCTGTACAACAAAGCATCGCGGACTAGAGAAATACTGCGGGAAACCTTTGAGGTTGGATTGAATGAATGAAAAAAGAGAAAATGTCATCTTGGAAGATTTCAGATAGAGAGTCTGACAATGAACGAACATCAAAGGGAAATGCAGACCCCACAGTCTTCAAAAGGCACCGTGAGCGGCACATTCAGGATTATTAAATAGATGAATATTGACAGGGTTTTTCTTCTCTTTTTTCTCCCATTTGAGGTGAACGACAACTCAGCTATCTCCACACATCCAACAGGACCAGAGAGGGATGCACAAGCACAACTGGGTGCTCTCCACCTCTCAGCCAGTCACGGCAGCTTTAAATGACAAATCCGTACAACCGCTCTTCCTCTTCTTCTTCTTCATCTTCTTCTTCTTTTTTCCCATCCCTCACTGCTAAACTCCGAGGCCCAGTCAGCGGAGGTTTTGTTTGCTGAACTTCGATATGTCCTTCAGCACTTTGGTCCCATTCATCTCACCAAACAACCCCCAAAGAATTTAACTGGTGGGCAAACACACAGCATATGGGTAATGACGGGGGCACCTTGGCTGTCTGTGTGAATATTTACCCTGTCATCAAAGGAGGGGCATGTATATAAATCTACCCCCCTGCACTCACGGGTTCAGGTTCAGGTTTACGTTGGCAGCGCGGGAGGCAGAAGAGGAAGAAAACGAGCATGTGAACGGTCCTCAGATCCGACAGCCTATGGAACACGATAGAGGGGGAAACTATGTTGTGAGTCTGCTCGGGAAAATTTGATTTCTTTCTCTCTTTTTTTTTTCCCAGGCATTCAGAGGTTGTGTAAAATGTCAGATCTATGAATAAATACATTTGAAAATAAAAATGCCAAAAGATGTGTGTTGAAACGCTGCAGCGCATCCATTTTTCTGCCCTCTTTCCACGATGAAATTGAAACAATGCGGCGTATTGAGTTTTTTTGCAAAGTGAAACAAAACAAAGAGGAACTCGCGACCTCTTTCCCCGCAATATTCTATTCTGCTGTTTAACACCTGATAAACCACCACAATACCATTGTTCAACACCTGATAAACTCAATTCGTGAGGGGCCAAGAAACAATTCTGCCCAAGACAGAAGCAGGGAAATAGTTGCAATCAGCCGCTAGATTGCAATGTTTTTGTCTGCGATTTGGTAAAGTGGAGAGATTCTATCAGGCGATAGTTCTCGTGGCTGATATTCTACTGGCAATACGTTCAGCCCAGGTAAACCTGCAATGGGATGAATAGGCGTTTCGCTGAAACTTTTATATACAGCACTCAGGAGCCTGCATGGTCTGTTAGAGGCAAACAAACCATGCCTGTCTGTTTTTCTCCATGAGTAAAACTCCTCATTTCCTTTTCCACTCAAGCTCGAGCAGACCGCCGCTTTGTCGTTATTTTGTACAGCAGATGTGAACAGGCGTGCACATCCAACCTCGAAAAGCAGAACAAAGCTATAGTTGTTCTGCCCCAAAAATAATTTTATGACTGACCGGATGACTTTTTGGGCCCAGGTCCTTCTTCAAACCTAAAGAAATGCCTCACCCATCTGCACCAGGTCACATGGCTCAAAAAATACTTTTTTTGCGTGGTTTATGGTGGTGTTCCCACTAGCGCAGTTATGTTGCGCTTCCATTAGCGATAGTACCTGGTACCTGGCGAGGCCACAGGAAGAGACGTCCAACACAAGAACCAAGCCGAACAATGCCGATCAGTTAGATCGGTTAAAAAAGACTTAATAATCCTAAAAACGTGGGTTAATCTCCAACAATTACCAGGGAAATGTCTAAAATCTCAATATTTAACAGAGGAGTCTGGTGTATTTAGCGACAGCACTGCCCAAAGCGGCGAAACAACTGCTTTACAAGTCACTAGTCACGCGTTTTTGTGTGGGCGTGTGCCGTGCAGTGATGACTCCGCCCACATTGAGGAGGTACTATTTTGTAATGGAAACACAACCTGAACTGTGCTGTGCCAAGTGTTTGGGCGAGCCTTATGTACAGGTGTTTTCCCAGCTCTCTCCTCTCTGGCGACAAGGACGCTGATTCATCCGGCTTCCTGCAACGGCGCGAGTGAAATAACCGTAATAACCACATGTTGGCTTTGACGTGCAACTTCTCAGCTTTCACATCTTGGGTGAGTTAGGGAGAGCCGGGACGTGTGATGTGACCGAGGCAATGGGAGTCGAGATGGTGGAAGAGGGGCTTTAGTGTCATGGACATTACAATGAAATGTGGCTAACCCTACTGCCAAATCCTGTCATCACCAAAAGGATTTGTCATTACCGTAACTCCTAGATATCGAGAACATTCAAAACACTACGGACTGGCGAACTGTCCAAGGGTGTGACCCCACCTTTTGCCCTATGCCAGCTGGGATTGGCACAGCACCACACCGCGACCCTCGCGTGGAGGATAAAGCAGTAGACGATAGATAGATGGATGGATGGATGGATGGATAAATGGATGGATGGATAGATAGATAGATAGATAGATAGATAGATAGATAGATAGATAGATAGATAGATAGATAGATAGATATAGATATAGAACTACTGTCCAATCACGGACGAGATTCACCAGTAATTCCTAAACGGTCGAATAACTGCCAGATGTTGTAAGTGAAAGTTTTCTTTTTTGACAATTCTACAGTCATAAAATCTAAATAAATCCATAGATAGCCTGATTATCATGATTATCATGATTATCATGACGTCATAAGCGGGTTCATGGTTAATAAATAAGATTTTAGAAGAAAGAAGAATCAACGTGTTTTAAGGGTTAGGGAGAGAGAGGAAAATAAAATAATGTAAAGATGTGAAGCAAAGACAGGGGGGATCTTTAATGCATAAAAACAAAATGGCTGCCAGTCATCAGCACGCACGCAAGGCTGCACCAAAGAGGAGTGAAATGGCAGAGATCCTCGCTGTACACCAGAGACTGTTTCTCCGCCAAGATCCTTCTGCTGCATCTGGCTCTTTGACTCCACAGGAGTCAGTAGCCGTGGTGCGTGTGTGTGTGTGTGTGTGTGTGTGTCTCTACCATCATTTCTCAAGAGCAGCAAGCGAACAAACCTTCTACAGATCAACAAAGCCGTAGTTATGTTACTTCTCGCTTGGATTCTACTGTGAAAACAGAAAAAGGAAATCTCAGGTTCGCATTAAAACAAAAGGGAAAGAAAAAAAAGGAAAAAGAATGACCTTTTCATAAGTAGAAATGTGCGATGTATTTTTCTCTTTTTGCCATGTAGACGGAGGGAAAAACGGGGTGATCATGGCAGAATGATAATGTTTTATTTATTCATTTGTGCTGATGTCTATTTATTATTCAATAGCTCAGCATGTTGGCCTCAAATGACATTGTCGGACTACAAGAGGCGAAATGTAAATGCACATCTGCTTAGTGAGTAGTGAGGGAAAAGGTGAGAGGGAGAAGGAATGTGCGCGTCAATTCTGCGGGATCACGCCGCGGTATAAATAAACATGGCATCATTTCACCGCAGCTCGCAAACAACAAACGCGTGTAAAGTTACAAATTACAATCAGGGCTGATAATGTCTTAGTAAAGTAGTTTTGTTTTGTGATTAACTCATTTATCATGTTTCATTCATCATTTATAAGCACGTGAGCCTATGACCATTGGGTTCAAAACTCAAGTTACACTGTTCCTAATTTAAAAATCATCATCATTTTGTTACGTCCCATAAACCCGATCATTGATCGATAAAATCAGTCGGCGTCTTATAAAATAATCATTTAGACACCGAGACAAACCTGGAGAGGTGTGTCGTCAGTCACACATCTCTGTTTCTTAGTCTCACACACACACACAAAGGCCTTTGTACCATCTTCCACACCAGCTCTCCTCCAGGGGCCAATAGCCTTCTCCAAAGCCCTTTAGAGGGGCAGCAAGCCGGAAAATGACCCCATGCTGTCCCCCGCTCGCCTCGGCCCCGCCCGGTTACGCCCGTTTCCCAGGGACCTGCTGAGGGTCCAATGCCCCGAGGCCTCTCCCTCTCACGCCACACTACCTCCCAGGGCCAAACGTTAACAGGGGGGGGGCTCCTCGCCGCGGACAATGGGGGCCGGGGGGGGAAACGTGGGAAAGAAATGTCACAAGGCTCTCTGACAACCAGGGTTCGACCCCCTGACCTCCAGGGCTGGTCCCACTGGGCTTCTTTATGTAAACACGGGGCGTTCGGACAAAAGCGGAGCCCGCATTAATCAGATTCATAACCTGTGCGAGGGAGACGTGGAGACGCTGAGGTGCGGACGGCTCGTCACCGCTGCATCACTCACAGTCTATGATACAGTATAAAAAAATAATAACCATTTCAATGTAATAATAACCATTTCAATGTAATAATACGCTGTAAAGCTTTACAATTTCATCAATTACTGTGTTTTGTTGCGTAAATGTGAGTATCATGAGTGGGCTGCTAATTAAAATACCCTACTGTAAAATGATCTTTTATATACTATTTTATAACTATTTTACAAACAAAACAATGAACGACGAACTGGACAAAATACATACAACGAAACAAAAGCAGATTAGAGTGGAAAAGTGTTTCCATTTCATGTTTCCACTCCAGATTTATCCGTATTCCTTATGTTCAACATATCAATCAATTCAAAAGGAAGTTTGGAATATTAACATTGATAACCCATAACTGTTCAAATACACGGCAGACAGCCTTTAATGGAGTCGTTAATAAGCTGCAGGACAAAGCCTGGACAATCGTCAATCGACAATCCAGTTTGCCCCCGAATTCCCCACTGCCTTGTAAAACAGTCCTGGTCATTTAACCCTTGACCTCCCCGCTGTCTCTCTCTCTCTCTCTCCATATGGGAAATGCGGGTCAAATGAGGATATGGTCAGCGCCAGACCACGCCCCCTCTGGGGGGGGGGGCTGGCTGCACTGGATGGACACAGCTAAAGTGTTTACTCAGCAAAGGGAGGGGGGGGCAATTTGTTGTAGAGCAAGAGGTTAACAAGGGAATTATTGGCATGTAACGATGCTTAACTATTATTATTATTATTATTATTACTATTGTTGTTGTTATTATCCAGTAATACACTCTTTTTGCAGATAGGATTTTCAACTCAGATTAGTGGCTACAACAGGTTGATATCACTGTATGTACTTAATTCTCTTTTTTTTTCTGTCAAATTTTCTTTGACAGTTTGAGTTGAATAATTTGAATGTTTACAATATAATTAAATTTAATCTCTTTTAATGCCTTCGCTTCTCTATATTGTTGTTTTTATTCCTACTTTGTCTCTGTACGTGACGTCAACCCGTGATCATTTGAATATTATTATTATTATTATATAATAAAATATATAATTTTTATATAATAACAATAATAATAACAATCAATAATATATATATTTTGTTTAATTTGGAACCACCGATTACACAGATTACAGACTTTCATTTTTTGGGTCTTAAAAATGTAAAAAATAAAAACAGGTTTAAGTCATCCTTTCGGTGGGTATCATTACCATTTGAGCTGCACACAGTAAACTGCGGGCCTTATGTGTCCCATAATTATGGGATGATGGGCAGCAAGACAGCTGGTCATCCCATTTTACAAACAATGGGGCAGAACCTGTTTGCTCAAGGCCCTCGACAAGGTTCCCATTGATTGACCCGAACGGCACAAGAGCAACATGTGCATGTCACGGGGGTCAGAGTTCGCGATCCGAAACACCACGACCTCATTCCCAGGAGACTCTTGCTGATGGACTCCCCCGTGCTAATTAGTGGACATCATTAAGGAATTAGTGCTGAACGACCCTGGACGTGACAAGCTGCTGACCTTGCAGTTGCAGTTACGACCACAAAAAACCAAAAAAAAGACTTGGCAAGTACGTGGGAGTTTATGGCCACAATGGCACGGCACTTACACCATCTGTACGACAACAACAGCCTCACACCGGTTGCACACGTCCATGGGAACGTCTTACCTTGTGACGGGGGACACAAACCACACCGTATACAAGTGTGCACGCGGTGACACAAAGCAACATGATAGACAGCATTTCGGTTAAAAAGTAGCGGGGGGAGGAGCAGAATATGCACTGCATGTCATTAACGTCGCAGAACTGTGAGTGGGAAAAAAAGATAATTAACTCTCTAGATGGGGGTCTTTTGGAGGGACAGTCTTTAACGATTGCATTTCCCAGCGTTGAGCTCAAGGTTAACTGCTCTGCATAGAAATAAGGAGGCCAGGGGTACAGCAGCACTTCCTGACCATGAGCTACACCCAGGATTAGCATGTTAATATGCATCTTGTATCCACCTATAAGGATGTGGACGGCCCGTTTTCATATATATATATATATATATATATGAATTAGCATCGGCTAGGTTGAGTTTAATTATCCGTCCATAAATGCAAACTCTCGCAGTACAGCTTTACCCCCATCCTCCTCTTCCTCATCACCTTCGCCATGACCACATACAGACCTCAAAAACCCTACACGGCGGTCCTCTTTATGAGTGCAGCCAGGACGGCCGCATTGTCCCGCGTCTCCTTGTAACCTCCGCGATCGTAAAAGAGAAAAAACTCTGCCTGCCACGGCCTGTGATCCTTTATGAGCACTTTACATGAAGATCACTCCCACAAACAACGCCCTTCAGCCAGTAATGAAAGCCCGAGCGTCAAAGATGAAGATCCGTGTCAGGTTATGAGATTGGTGACACAGCCTGTGTGTGTGTGTGTGTGTGGAGATGACCCCAAAATGTATAGGGGATCAGGATAGGGAAACAACGTGAGATGAATTTTGCGCTATTAGATACTTAAATAGAGATACGTCAACAACTTCTCAACTAAATTCCAGGTTTAAACAGCCAGAAAAGTAGATAAAGGAATGTTGACCCTTTACCGCTGAGCGCGTTATTATGTAATTACACGACGGTTTGTGCTACCGGAACAATCACAGCGGTTTTTGGAAGCCGAGAAGTTGCACGTCAAAGTACAACGTGTGGTTATTGCGGTTATTTCACTTGAATCAGCGTCCTTGTCGCCAGAGAGGAGGGAGTTGGAAAAACACCTGCAAATACAACTTTCCATTTTTTTGGCCTGTTTTTGGACATTGAGCCAAAAACTGTTCAAATTTAAAATTCAACACGCAAAATCCGTTTTTTTAAAGGAAAAAATGGGCAAAAGCACTTAATTACAGGACATTTTCTGGTCCTTTTATGGTGAAAATAAGCAAAAAAACCAAGACATTTTAAAGCTTAGGTGTTCTAGGGTGAAGGGTACTTTTGATGTGTATTGGAGCTGCGCATGAAACTACAATACTGGAGTGGTATCCCCTCATATTAAAAAAAAGTGTGTGTGTGTGTGTGTGAGAATGTCCGTGATGTGTTTTACTCGATGAAAGAAAATCTAAAATGTACAACATAAATATGAAAGGGGAACATTTGATTAGACCAGATCAGATAAAACCAGAACGTGTAATGTGATTTCTTTGTTAAAAAGGACTTTTAATTTAAAATTTGTATTGAAAGCAGTATCGTATTAAAGTCCACGTATCAATATCAATTACCATATTAACGTTTATTGAATCAATATCCAGCCCAACACTAGTTGAGTGTGAAGGTTTATTCTTGACCTTGGAAATTTGACGTTTTACGAAACCTTTCCAGGTTGACGTCCTCTTATGTCATTTACACACAACTTTGTAAACTCTGTGCTACGACGTATAGTTTTAAGAATTCTTCGACACTTAAAAACGATCATAATTCAGGGCGGAACTCGTGTCCAGGACCTGATACAGATACGTCGTCCTGAAGACACAGGCCAAATGAAATAAACCGAATCCCCCAGAATGGGACACTGGGGGTCAAGGGTTAAGTGAGTGGGGTCAGAGAGTGTTAAACCTCTGACGAGGGACTTCCCAGATCAATGAATGGATGTTCGCTCATAATAGGCGACTGATTAGAGCAAGAGGAAGTGTCAAAGGTGTTGGTTGGTGCGATTTCTGCTATCCTTTTTTAAAAAAAAATTACATTGAAATGAATTACACGACTAAAATCCAACGAAATATCACAATTAGTTGTTGAATTTTGGACCTTAAATCATAATAAATCTACGTTTCGTTAACAATGACGTGCTTAGCCCCTGAGCCCTTGTTCGAGTGTCGAGATATTTAAAGCGATATAATGGTTTATGTTCAGATAAATATTGGCTAGTTGAGAAAACACAGTGTTTTGTTGACTTATATGTGAGGAAACATCTAATTGTGATTTTATTTTTTTTTCCCTGACAGACATTGTAATTGCAATTCGATGTGCGGTATAACATTTTACGGTCAACCTTCAGTTTAATATTCACTTTGCAATAAATTGAAAATGTGACAGAACATTAAAGCAGGAGATAAGATAAGATCAGGATACAACAACAACAATAACAATAACAATGTACAGACATGAATTGGGTGGGTTTTTTTTTAAATGGCACAGGACATAGAACAATAAAAACACAACACTTCATTTGCAGCCTTTGCACTTTGATAATAGCATTTTTGTCAAATCACACACATTTTGATTTGGAAACAATTAATTGTTCGGTCCTACCAATATACGTATGGACTGTTTTCTAAATGGCGCTTTGCAAATGTCACTCCCCCCAGAATAATGACAGAGCTTAGAAGAAGAAAGCTGCTCGTGTTTTCTAAAATATTTTACAAAAGAAGCTTAAACTTTCACAATTGATCACTTTGGGTGGAATTTTAATTCATTTTCAATGCTATAGAGGAAAAAAGCTAAGTTTCTTGGCAATGTCTTAATATCATGCCTTAATACCATACTACCTTTATGGCCAGGTCTCTCTTGTACAAGACACACAAGCACAGGCTTTCATAACAGAGGAACCGCAGCCTCAGGAGCGCCACCAAGTGACCTATCCATCATTCCTAACTTGACTTTTAAAAACAGCGCTAACTGTTTGACTCCTGCGTCCTTCAAAACCTGTTGTTGATCAGATACCGTGACCGGCCCCGGTCCTGGCTGTGCCCAGGCAGGTACCAGCTCAGATCAGCACCGGCTTGGACTGCAAATTAAAACAAGTTCCCCCCATCGCCTACTTTCATGTACAGCCAACTGTCCAGCCAAGCATACCCCATGCTTCCTCACCCCTGCTTCCTCTTATCCTCTTCCTCCTCCTGCCACTTGCTTTCTCTCTCAGAGAGAGAGAGAGAGAGAGGGGCCAAGAGTGGCATACAGGGACAAACCTGAGTCTTAAAAAAAAAAAACTAAAAACGGGAGGGGACATTGAGGGTTGGGGATGGGGAGGAATAAAGAAGGCGAGGAGAAAAAGAGAAACGCACATTGTACTTTTCAAATGGATGGGAAATGATTCGCTGGGATTTGCTGACAATTATACGGTGGGGTTTAATCAATTCGGACCATTCACAGCGTGGAGAGGGCTGATCCCCTTATACAAAGGAGCAGACCGTGGGAGGGCGGTACCTGAGAAAGCGCCGGCCTGGTGTAAGTAACATGAGGCAACACTCCCCTCCCCACACATTGCACTGCAGCATATGGCCCCTCTCTGAACTTATTAGCTGGCGGATTAAGGCCAATCGCGGGGACCCAAGGGCCTGTGGCTGCCTCCATCACACCCTCCCTGGCCCCTCTTCACTCCCAGGAATGAGGCTGACTGACAAGGGGTATTGTGTTGTTCACCTAGATCGCCACACCCCTCACTTACCCTGTCATGTGGTGCGGTTTGATGAGGTTATTTGGCAGAGAGAGAGAACTGCATCTGACCATTAACCTTTCAGCCACAGAGCACTCTGTACATACACTTAAAATTATTTATTCATGTTTTTAGCAAGAACAGCTCCCTTCAAACATGTCCACATCATAATATTTTATAAGATAATTTTACCTTTTCGCCTCCTGACTACAGCCGTAATTCTACCTGCAAATTGGCAAGCTGCCCCGCAATGGAGTGGATTAAAAGCACCCGAATGTGAACACACAGATCAGCCCCGTAGATATGAAGTCTAATTAGCATCTCATTGCAACTCGACATGCGAGCTCGACATGAGTGCAGACACGCTGAGAGAAAAAGTCTTCATTGGCCAGGGGTTGATTATAGGTCCATTATGCACATAATGCTTAGTGATGGGCTGAGAGGAGGAATTAAGAGCTTGATGGCTACTGCGAGGAGACCTGGACTGGAGTACAGGGGTGTTAGCAGTCAACAGGGTCTCAGGTCTACAAGAGGCCAAGACTGGGGGAGGCTATACAGTAGACTGGCCTTCCTGACTATTCATGGAGAGAGATTTGACAGCAGAGGAGCCCCCTATTTAAGCTCTCATTTGATCTGGCAAGCGGCAGGTGATCCTCTGCTTCTTTTTGTGTCAGACCACAGGGGTTTGCCGACCCCTCGCGACCTGCCTTACCTGGCACCCTTCAGGACACCTCATTTAAAAAGAAGAGAGAGAAGCTAATTCAGTCTAAGGTTTCCACCCATCATGGATCTCCACCTGGCCACAGGGCTGCAGGGTCAGCGCCATACTGAGAGAGCAGGGATGCTCCAGACCTGCTTGGCTAATCCCCTCACATACTGGGAGGTGTTGGAGGACCCAAAGGTCAGAGATGGAGTGGAGGAGCCATCTTCCTGGTTTCTTTTAGACAGGATTAGTGGCTCAGCAGGGGTGGATCTTTGGGGGGGGGACCTCAAATTTGGAAAAATATGAAGGTATATCTGACATGAGCAGAAGACAAACCAGCTTTGGACCACTTCCCTCCTGAGACCACCTATGACCGATGACCTCACAGAGATGGCATCCTTCCATGAGTAATACTGACAAGGAAGCGTGACAAGGAAACCTGGCATCGCTAGGACAACTTCACTCAAGGTTACATCCATACTAGGTTTTCACTTGAAAAGTATTTCACTTCTGTATCAAACTCTATATCCCAGGCAAAATACAGTTTCATAAAATAATCTCAGATTATTATATTGTTGTTATTTTATAGTGTCACTCAATACTGACACAACAGATTGTTCCTCATCAGCAGCCAGTTTGGTTTTTACTGTAAAGAAAATATCTCCACATTATTGGGTGCTACAGGATGGATGGAGATCAGTCTGAAATGAAGATGCGGCAGATTATAAATAAGTATTTCTAAACATGAGCTTACTCATCCATCTAGTTTTGGGGCAAACAATGGCACATAGTTTTTAGTTTTTTAGTTTTTTCAAACTACATCAACAAACTAGCTGACCTTGAAATTTCGTTCTACAGAATCAACAATTTGTAATAATGCTGAAATTATCTTGTAAATTTTTGCTTTCTTCCAGGTCTTGGGTTCTCATTACGTTAGGAACTAGAACATTCATTCATTCATTCATTGTCTACCAGTTTATCCTCCACATGAGGGTCGCAGGGGGGGCACTGGTGCCAATCCTAGCTGACTTAGGGTGAACTGGGACTGTGGGAGTTAACCCGGAGAACCCGGAGAAGACCCATGCACACACAGGGAGAACATGCAAACTCCATGCAGAAAGGCCCTTGTTCCGAACCCGGTTAGGCAACAGCGCCAAACAGATCAGATATGTTCTGCCCCTCCACCCTGCAGGATGATTTTTATGATCAATGTTGAGAGCTCTTTGAGGACGAAGGAGTGTGTGTGTGTCGCACCTCGGCGTCTTTAAATAGAAAACACAAACAACGATGCTACAGAGAACGTGTGAGTCAGAGAAACAGAGACACATACTCCAGCCAGTACTCCACATACTTGAAATAGGTATAAATGGCCATTTATGGAGTCAAATGTTTTTCTTCCAGATTCCAGGAGGAAACCCACCTTCACCCTATCAACACTTTGAATCATTCCACTTCTGAGACACACGCACACACTCTCTCTCTCTCACCTCTGGAAACACCTAGGAAAGCCCAGCGTTCTTCATCAAAAGCTTTTCTCACGGCAAAATGAGCCACAGTGTTAGTCAAAAAAAAAAAAAAGTGAGCGCAATTTTAAGTTTCCACTGCGAAACAAACACGAGACCAAAGTTGCAAACCGTTAAACGGAAAACACTCAAACAATTACCCCAAATGGATTATGCTTGATTCATCTCCTCCACTGAGCGATAATAAAAACCAGAGAACACGGCAATCACCGCACTAAATGCCCCTAATGCTCACTTAGCAGAGGCTATTTGATAACCGTGGCGATAAAAACCCGGAGCGACATCAACGCTAAGGCAACTGTTAACATTTCAGATTAGCTCCTTCCTCAACCTCGGGGTTCATTTGGTTGTATTTGCTTCCATTATCAAGTGAAAGAGCAGATCTGGCTGACACCGATCCATTTCTACCCCCCCACATACACACACACTGGAGCACTTTATCTCTGGCCGAGTCCAATCAAATCTCATTAGCCAGTCAAATCAGGTTAGCTCCTCTTTAGCGTCAAACATACTTTTAATTCAACGCGGCGCTTCATCGACAGCGGACGTGTCGGCACGCCGGAGTCTTCTGAGTTGTCAGCGAATCTGCGCTGATCCACATCCACCGGGGTCAGACAGATCAGGATACTGAGCCAGTGTGTGTGTGTGTGTGTGTGTGTGTTTTGACCATGAGATATTTTAGAGAGTCACTGACAATCACACTGACGTCTGTGTTTGACGGTACACGCCGGCATGTCGCCTGCCTCCGTGACCCAGTGCTGTCACAGCGGGGTCGAGTGTGTGACAACATGCTGCTGTTTGTTGTGTGTGTGTGTGTGTGTGGGCAAGGACAGAGGTTGGGTCAGGCCTGCCAGTCTCTGTGGCGGTTAGTGCCGAGCATGAAAACACACCCACAAGTGGTTTTTCCCCGCCATCATGACTCCACAATGATTTGAAGATTTATCCCTAACAAAAAAACACCCGACAAATACCCGAACAACGCAATAATTTAAGCCGACATCTTAATATTTTTCCCTTCACAGAAATAGAAGGCATATTTTTAGACAATCAAAAGTGACAGCGCTCAACCACCGTGTCACTCATCGCGCGCCTCTTGCGATTGCTGTGGTGGTCATTAATTCCTGACGCGCTCGCAAATCCAGATGAAGAGCAGACATGTTGGCGGAGAGCAACAAGTGAACATTATCTGTAATAAATCAGCGAAGGGCGAATGGATGCAGACGACGACGCTCAAAAACACACACGCTTTGTACACTCTACAAAAACGGACCCCCTGCTCTTATTCATGCCCATAAGCAAAATAAAAAGGTTATAAGAGCAAAAGACACGTGTGAGGTGCAAATGGACGAGACACAGACAGAGTTCAATTTACTCTTTTCATGTGAGGGCCACAATTTGCCCACGTGGAATTAAATAAAGCTTCTCTTAAACACAAAATATTGTCCTCTTTTTTAAAATCGTACTACCCTTTTAAAGCAAAAAATCTGATAAAAAATTGGGGATTACATTACTAGTGTAACTAATATCCTGCTGGTTTTACATGAAGAAAACCCTCTCATGATTTACACTGAAATGAACTGGCACTGAAGACTGGCAGAATGCTGCTAGTAAGACTCCCAATGTCTGAAATATCAAAAAAATAAATAAATAAAATGAATCTGAATCGTTAATTGTCCGCATATTGGAAATATTCCTTGTTGCATAATTCCTAAGTAATCCCACATACTTGTGCTTATACAGCGCATTTCACTAATTTTCATTTCCCTGATTCTCTGCAGTCGTCGCACTTTGTTTTTTCGGATTGAGGAATACAATGAAACAATTACTACATATATATATATACATATGTAGTAATTGTTTATATATATATATATATATATATATATATATATATATATATATGTAGTTATTTTTATATATATATGTATATATATATATTTATATATATATGTATACATATACATACATATATATATATATATATATATATATACATATACATATATATGTAGTAATTGTTTATATATATGTATATTTATATGTGTATATATATACACATATAAATAAAACTCTGAGTTGGTCGTTCTGACTCATGAACATCATGCCAGGGGGTGGAGTCAGGTGTTGATTGTCTGAGGCTAATAACAGACGAGTGGGAGGAAGAGAGGCACAGAGTCGATATTAAAACTAGACTATGAGGCTTACAGTGGGCGTAGGCGGACGTCTGGGTCTAAAAGTGTGTGTGTGTGTGTGTGTGTGAGTTTGCACGAGGGCACGGTGTAAGTGTAGGTACAGTGTGGAGCGGTGACCCCGTTCTGTTAAACGAGTGGGTTGTGAGTGGAGTAAGGTGACGCCTCGGAGCCAAATCTGCCCATGCAGCGTCCTCACTGCGGCCTGAGGACGTCCTCCTTTCATCAGCACCTGTCTGCCTGTCTGTCTCCTACTATTCAAACAAAAATAATAATTTTGTACATCAGTTTTACACAGCCGGACCTTTGTTGATAATATGTTTTAATAAGACCACTTCCAAGCCACGATTATCTATTTCCTTTTTCTTTTTGGAATGTCCTCCTCTGTCCAAACTGTGAATTAGCTGCACGGTTACAATTGAGCACAGAGGGGAAGCATGTGGGGGTTTTTAATTTTTCTTTTGTGCGTGTGAAAATGCAGACGACACAGAGCGCTCCGTACGTGTAATTTCTGCATTTGAACTGGTGATTGGTGTAAATGCAGAGGAGTGCAATGACACAGAGATTGAGCGACGAGAAGAGAAGGGGCGGAAGTGAGTGACGCAGGATCCCGTATGTGATGGAGCTGCATGTTGGCTTTTCTAGATCAAGAGTTTCTCGGGGATAATTGTCAGGATCTGCCTTTTGGAGGACGACTGACAAAAGGAGGGGCTGGGGTACGACAGTGGGAATTTGTTGAGGAAACGTGGAAATGTGTCAAACGATCCGTCAGAGAAGTGAAATGCAATATTTATGGATTCTTGAAGAGGAATCTCTCTCTCTTACACACACACACACACACTCATATACAGCATCTCGCCATGCAGTGTTCTCTCATAAAATCATCAACATGCACAATAAAATAATAACAGTGACAAGTGAGAAATAATCCACGTTTAAAAAACATGATTATGACGAGCATGTGACTGTGTGTGTTACATTTTAGGCCAGAATACCGTTTTAAAGAACAGGAAGGAGAGATTTTTTTCCCCTCATAGATTAATTGGATCTATTTGTAGAAGCTCTCTCTTTCTCTACACTACACACACACACACACACACACACACACGCACGCACCCCTGCTAAGAAAACAAAACCCCACTAATCATTTGAAGCCTGTGCTTTGTAGGTGGGGCTCGGTCATTATCGGGGGCCTCAGCAGTGCGGGGTTTTGTTGGTTTTTGCATCCTCAATCAATTGCTAACAGGAAGAGCTTTAATCAGGGTTTTAATGCAGCTGTACAAGAGGTGGGCCGGCCCTTTGTCTGAGCCTGAAAGGCTGATCAGAGGGGAGTCCTCTCGCGTTTCTTTACATTCACCTGCTGGGCTCTATTGGGTCTCTTTCTGAAAGAAAAGGACAAGGGAAATGAATAAAGCACACAGGCGAAGTGTGGGTCTGCTCAACCAGCCTATGGGTTAATCAAGGAGCTACTTGTCATCTCCACAGTGTCTCACAGTTCTGGTGGTTAAGCTCTCCGCTTCTTTCTCCCGCACCAATTCAGACATGCTGAGGAGCCGGGCCGAGACGAACAACAGCGGGCCATAACACAACCATGAGCTAATGATATGCGACTTTGAAATGAATGTATGAACCAGTGTTTGAGGTGGAGGTGGTGGTGGTGGTGCAGTAGAGGGGCCCTGAGAGAGAGAGAGAGAGAGAGAGAGGAAGGAGTTTATGAATCGCAGAGAAACGCAATTTTGGGGTGGGAATATATGAGAAACGGAATGGAATGAAATTTAAAACAGGTTCTAAATATTGTACTGCAGCAAAATGTGCTTTTCTGTTCAACACAAACACCAGTTACACACAAACTGGGCCTGTTCATGTGCCACACTGAGCTCAATCCATCACACACACACACACACACACACTCTTGTTACCCCCAAACTTGGCAACCTTCGACTTTAACCTAAGCTTAACTTAAACCTAATTTAAACACTAACCGAAAACCAGGTCTTAACCCAAACACAACGACTTAAGGTGTGACACAAAGACTTAAATAGACTTAGTTTGTGTTAATATCTTTACATATTGTACTTTATTGGAAATGTACGTTTATTATTTATTATCTTTACTGTCTGTGCTGCAGCAATAATGAAGGACTATCTTATCTTATCTTAAGTGATGACCAGCTGAAATGTCCTCACTTCCTCTGGTTTATGAGTCACAATGGTCCTCACAAAGATAACACACACACACACACACTTTTCTTTTCCTCCATATTTAGACACTTTAGTGAGTCAGTGTTGCCTCTTTTTTTGCACAGAAACAAACACTTCAGACTCCTCCTCCACGCATTTTCAAACACGTGCACATGTTTGCTATAGGTGGCAAACATTTTGGGGGCGGCGTAAGTTCAGACCTCAGAATGTCTGGAAGATCTTAAAATATGAAGAAATCCAGATCGGTTCATTTGCAGAAAAGGGTGCAGCGAGGTTACATCTGCACCGGGTAAATGATGCTCTTACCCCATCTAGTGAAAATAGAGAGTAATTCACACCGGTGCGTGAACCTGTGTGTGTGTGTGTGTGTGTGTGTTTAAGGTTACTCTTAATAAAAGAACATTAAAGACAAAAAATATATACAAGAGAATGTTAAATTATAAACATAATTTAAAATGTGTCATGAATAAATGAATGTTTAAAGAGTCAGCAAAAGGAACAAATGGAGTAAAAGTATATTTTACTCTCTATAGGTTTATTTTGTTATCAATTATGTATTTGCACCCTTTAATATTCCTTACACCGAGACCACAAGAGGGCATTATCTAATCAGAATACACTGAAGGTGGAAACAAATGTGTAAATAAAGCTCAAAATGTGTTCAGTTAAAATATATAAAAACAAAACAGACAAACCTCCTCTCACTCACAAACCATTTTCTCCCCGTTTTATATTATAATAACAATTACAATTGGTCCATCTCCAGTCGTGTTCACTTGTCAAAATTCCAATGACAACAAAAATCAACATTTTCTGTATCAACATGTTTTCTCCGAGGAAGAAAAGAAGGGAACAAGTTCACCCCCAACATTCGTGACACTTTTGTGGGATAGAAATGTGGGCAATTTGTTGTCGCGCGCACAGAAAGTGCTTCGGAATTATGCATGTGCTTTAAACGTCACATGTTGTCAGAGACAATGTGGACCCCGGTGACTAATGGCTGCTCCACCTGACAGGGGCTTTTTGTCGGGAGTCGGCAGGAAGTCCACAGGAAGCCGTCAGCGCGCTCTCCAGCAGGGACGGCACTTTCTTGAGAGCGCTCCCAACAAAAGGGGAGGGCGGCAATTAGGAAAACAAAAGTGTGTGTGTGTGGGGGGGGGGCAGTGCGAGTGATTAGAACGGGAACACTTTCAACAGCCAGCATGCATCTCACACCCTGTCAAACAAAAAATCCTTTTTTTAAAAACATGTTCCGGTAAAAGATCTTTTCATCAAAACTGGATTTTATGTTTGTATTAAAAAAAGCTTAAATTTGCCAAACTGAGTTAAATTAAAAATTTAACAAAATTCCAAATAACGGGGAACACACACACATGCACCCACACGTGAGTTTAATTATATTCTCTTTCTCTACAAAAAAAAACAAACAAAACCCTGAGGTTTCACTAATTTGCCGTTGTGTGTGTGTGTGAGTGTTGGTCACTCATTCACCTGTGAGGTGACAAACGACCCCGTTTAATTTCTACTGTCCTTCAGGAGCAGCCTCGACAAAACTCCCTCTGCATTTTAATGCTGCGCTGATTATTAAATCTTAGCTGGGCTTTTTTGGTTGTGAGAAATCAGTGGTTTGTGTTGCTGGGCAACAAGATTCCCCTCCCCTTACCCCCCGCCCCCCACAATTTGTAGCTCATATTTCTTCATCTATAATCATAGGCCTCTCGCTCTTAATTAGAATAATATGCAAACGCACACACACACACACACACACACACTATATCGCATTTATGTGGGTGTTTTAATCACGTACACGTTTTTATTTCTAAACCAAATAATAAAAATAAAAAATCAAATGTGACATTTAAACCATGTTTTGTGCAAAATTTTCACCTTCAAACAATAACCTTGCCCTTAATCTACTATACTGTAAATTATAGAAAGCAAAATGAAGACGTTATACAGACAAAATAAAGCAAAAATAATTGTGATCGCACTTGTTGGAGTTACCCTGTGAAGAAAGACTCCATTATAACACCACGTGTGGTTTTTCTTCCACCTGCCCCCCCTCTGTGATTTACATCTCGGCAGCAATTTGCAGATGAGCATGAATGACTTTGTTCTTCTTAATAAAAAAAACATGTCCATTTAAATGCACAAAGAGAGGGGATGGTAAAAATGGTTTATTAAATTTGATTCCATTCACAGTCGACTGTATAGAAGGAAGGAAACTGTGTGCATATACTAAGCAGACCAAGGACGGTTGAATTTGCCATAAAGAGCGTGCCATTCACCCCCAGAGCTACGGCTTTGATTGAATCCTAAAATGAGTTGAAATGTCACAAATCCTCCACCAATATGCCAGAAATGAAAACTGGCCTTGGGGCATAAAGGTTCCCATTAAGGGCGTGCTTAACACGTTCTGTTAAGTGTGGTTGGAGTGCATCAAAAAAAAATAAACCGTAATTACTTCTCTCTATGCACTCAAGCAAAAAACGTCCCTAAAATTCCTCAGTGCTTGCATAAACCGGTCTCGGTCTCGGGATCAGCAGCCGAGGGGGCAGCCGGGTCCAAATTAAACCCCGGCAACGTCCGAACGGAACGGATGGCAATTATCACGTGGAAAAGGGCAGTTTGTGACATGAATTCAAATCTGACGAGAGTCTGAAACTACATTCAAACGTACACACCTGTGAAACACACGTGTCACACCTTCTGCCGTGTCTAATTTTATTTAACAGAAAACAACAAACGCTGCCTCTTTGTTGGCACCTGCTTTCTGAATGTCACTGATTTCAGTTCCCCTCATCTCTCAGGTGCATTTTCAGGAGAACCGGGGCTAAAGTGACTCTCCCCGCTGCTTTACTATTCACAGCACGTAAAGTGGGTCTGTGTTCCCTCGTTTAGTTCTGTACTGTACAGCTGGGGGAAGCTGTCCGGCGTGTATGCAAATGAGCCCGGATTTGAATGGAGACGAGGTAGACACAAAGCTCAATTAGAGACAGAGGGAGAGTGGGGGAGTGTTGAGTGTCTGACGGGAAACCCCTGGCTGCTTAATGCCAACCTGAGGAAAACCGGTGTACGGACACGCGTTCAAACACAGACGACGTGAATGCACTTTAAACAGTCAGACTTATTTCTAAATTCTTCTGACAGGCAGCTGAACAGCGAGGGGGGGGCGGGGGCTCAGACAGTCAGTTGGCATGACAACATCCCACATCGTCACAACAAGAAAAGGTGCCATGCTCAGCAGCACACAGGTGCACTTCCGCTTTTGTTTAGAGCTCTCTCTCTCTCTCTCTCTCTCTCTCGTCATGCGGAACAAAGCATAGAAGAGGGGTGGCAGCCATTTTGTTTTGGAGTCGGTGCCCAGCAGCAGCCCCTGCATGTGTGTGTGTGTCCTTGGAGGAGACGTTGCCATCCCTGGTTGCCACAGCAACCGCAGAGCACAAGGTGAAAGGCGGGATAATTAATATGCACGCACACATGAGGAGCGCGGATGAGGGTTTCATCGTGATTGTTGGCGTGTGAAGTCGGAATGGATCGCACGCTGCATGCAGACAAAAACAAGGGTTGCTCAGTGGTCAGAGAAATCATAAATGTATCTCCTCCAAGACAAGAAGGTAACTTCATGAGATGGTGCGAGGTGTAGGCCAAGGGAGGAGGATTATCCTCCTCCTCCATCATCATCATCATCATCACGAAAAGTTGTGTACAGCCACAAGATGATGCTTCGCAGTCAGCAGGTGATTTTTATTTTCAGATAAATTATTTTAGATCTGAGTGTATATTCACTCAGGGAGAGTCTGGGATACAAGGTTCATTTAGTTGAGTTGGTTAGTAAACACCAATTCCCTTCATTCATTTCTGATTTCCCATGAAACGACACACATGTTTGACCTCTCATGTGTTCACAGCCCACTCACACATTCATCCAGCCAAACTTAACCATGGACCTCACAAGCACAGGTTTGCACATCTATCTTGATTTTAAGACATTTTGAGCAGTCTGACCAAAACTTAATAACCAGTAATAAGTTAATAATACCCAACCATAACCACAGCGATTCACATCTTAATATACTAACTTAAATAGCCTCAATTCATGTCTTTAACTGGATGTCTTTTACCTCATCACTGCTCCTGGTCTTTAAACAGGTAGAGAACAAACAAACACACACACACACACACACACACACACAGAAGAGTGTGCACAGAAATTAAAGGGATATGTAACATATGGTGTGTTTAACACAAACAAACCCCAGGAGGTGGTCAAACAAACACCTGCCCTTTAACTCTCTGGTCAGGTCAGCGCCCCATTCAAGCGACATTTTGTTTTGTTTTGTATATTCTAATTGTATATTTTATTTTACTTTTATTCATCTAATTACTTTAACTAAGAAAATGTGCAAAAATGAACCAAAAATTGCTTTTTACTTGAATGATTTTTGTAGAAACCTGTTGAGTGTGACGATTGAGTGTATATAGTTATTATTCTAAATATGTATGTTAGTGTAATGTAAGCTTTTCTAGTTGTGCTTAAAGCTGCTTTACACTACATTTGTGACATTCAGCCACTCATTCACCCATTCATACATACACAGCACATGTATGTACAGCACGTTTTCTATCACACATCTTTCACACAGTCGCCAGGAGCAACGTGGGGTTAAGTGTCTTGTCCAAGCTTCCCAATCTTATTCTAATTGTACATTTTATTTCACTTTTATGAACCAAAAATTGCATTTGAATCATTAGCAGTCATTTTTTTGTAGAAACCTGTTGAGTCTGACTATTTAACAGCTTTACCTGCACACGTGTTTATGGTTATTGTTATAAATATGTATGATAGTACAAGATTTGCCACTGTCATGGAATGATTTTCATGCCCTTTAAATGACAAATCTGTGTATTTATATAGAGCTTTTCGAGTTTTGCTTAAAGCTGCTTTACATGACTCAGTTTTGCCATTCACCCATTCATTCATTCACTCACTCACCCATTCATACATATACAGCACATGTAGGTACAGCAATGTGGGGTTAATTGTCTTGCCCAAGGACACAAGTGCGTGTAGGCTAGCTGGGAATCGAACCCACAACCTTTAAGTTGAGCATAGATAGATAGATAGACAGATAGATAGATTTGGTTCAAAATAGAAGGAAGTGTGTTTGACTAGGTTGACAACAGTAACGCGCGCGGGCATCACGCGCCCTGTCAGCGCGCGCAAATATAGCAGGAATGGTCTCATCAATAATGCATCGACACTTCATGTTTATGCAATTCTCAAGGAAAGACGCAGTGTCGATGTGGAAGTGCGGCGCGCGCGCGCTGCTGCTGCTGCTACTACTACTGCGCGAGCTGCTGCGGCTGCACGAGCCTCCTCTGATCCTCTCACTGACCCGAGCTCACACTTGAGAAGTTCAAATGTTATAGAAGGAGAAGAATAAACACGTACCTGTGTTAAAGCGCCACATCTCTCCCTCTCTCTCCACACTCTGCTCCATCATGATCGCCGCCCGCAACTGTACGGAAATAAAACAACAGCTGAGCTGCGATATGCAAATGAAACGGCTCCCGCTATGCAATGCAAACCATTCATTATTCATAAATTACTCATGTTTATGCAAATGAGGGCGGGCTATACGCGGAGAACAGTGGTGGGGGGTTGAGTGGCTCCATCTAAACACAGACTGAGTGATTTTCTTTTTTGATTTTTTCAAAAAAATCTGCTCTAAAACGTAAAGCATTTAACCCAACTTGTCATGAACCAGCACTGCACGAACATTTATGATGGGAATAAGAAAATTAATACAAGAAAATCAGACAGAGGAAGCCAATCAGCGAAATAACACAAGCAACATGTCAGCCCAGGAACACATGGGGTCACAAAGGGTACGAAACAATATAGTAAAGACACGTGAAACAGGCCCGTACTCACTGTCACTCATATTTTCACTGTTTATATTGTACAATAAACTGTATATTTTCACATTATTTTGCCTGTTTTTATTTCTATTCTTATTTTTCTCTTGCTCTCTTGTCTTCAGTATGGACATACTATGTCTCATGGACATTTTTGTTTCTTATTACATCTCAAAATGTATAATGTTTGGCTTAAAATGTACAAATATGGGACATTTGATTGTACAGTAAAAGAAAAAAAAATGGATGTCCTGAACACAACCTCAGTCAGTCCTGGTAAGAATTTATGGACATTTACTGTTACATATACTTTTCAAGTATTTTCAAGTTTTCTTTTCTATAAATTAGCCTGGCTTAATAATCTACAATGATTTCTACACGTTGCATTCAACGTTACAGGAAACCTTTCCTGCCTGAAGCTGAAGCCATCACACTATACAATAACTGTCTGACACTTACACCATGTTTACATCACGGTCTCTACCGTTTCCTGACATAGTACATGTATCTATCTATCTATCTATCTATCTATCTATCTATCTATCTATCTATCTATCAATATGAAACTGGTGTTGTCTCTTACAGTGAGAGAGTGTACTTGTATTTCAAGATTCAAGATTACCTTTCATTTCACAGTGCAGTCACCTGAACCATTCAATTGTTAAAAGTAACTTCTGTAAAGTGTATGTCTATGAAATATAAAAACAGAATGCAGACAACAACAACAACAACATAACAATATACAATATTTCACTTCTTTAGGACACTCTCTGACATTAACATTCACCTTGTGAGGACCAGCAATCCTACTGAGGCAGAACCACATTTCAGGGGAACTGGTTAAGTTCAGGTTTAAGACTTGAATTGTGGGTTATATTTAGGGATTATCTGGTTATGGTTAAAGTCAACGCTTTGTTTATGTTGGTTGAAATAAATAAAAGTCAGTGAGTGTACTTTAAAAGACAGCTGTGGGTGAGAAAGAGAGCATTTGTTGTGCGCAGTGTGTTCCCTTACGTTACGGTAGTCGTCAGAAAATGGCGACGCTGACGTAATAAAGCGGCGACGCGCTCCCCCAACTTTGTTGTCATGCTCGGCTTTGAGGGTGAATTCACGCCGGTGAATGGACGTTCATGTTGAAACACAAACAAACAAAGATATAAACACACTCCACACACTGTGAACGGTCTTCTGCGCTGTCACTGCTCCGTTCAGCCATGTTCCACAACAGCTCACAGAGGAAATACTGGATCTTCAGGAGTGAGGACGAGCTCGAGAACATGCGACGCAGCGCGAACCAGAAATTCCGCAACAAGATACTGGACAGTGGGAAGGTAAGTGTCAGGTGAACGAGTGATGACAGGTGACTGAGTGTGCTTTCACCTCACCTCCTTCTCCTCCTTCATCTTCTTTACCTCCTCCTCAGAGTGCAGTGAGTGAATCCATGTTCCTCGAGCGCCATGAGGAAGACGTCCTATTTAAACACTATGAGCGGAGGCTGCTGGACTTCTGCAACGCTTTTAAGCCTGTCATGCCCAAGTCTGTGGTGGTGAGTACACATTAACAACATTATAATCTTCATCAGAACAATATGACTATTGGTTAAGAGGGTTTTTACCTGCTGGTGACAAACCAGGCCCCCCAACCTGAACCCGTGTGTATGTGTGTGTGTGTGTGTGTAACCTGTGCAGGGTACAGCCATGATGTACTTCAGAAGATTCTACTTGAGTAACTCCATCATGGAGTACCATCCTCGCATTATCATGTAAGTCACTGGTCATTGACATAGCTAGTGTTCACTATCATATTTTCACATGTGCTTTCAGTCAGTTGATATTTACCCATTAATCCTGATTCATCTTTAGTGTCGAATATATTATGATACTACAATTTAAGACTAGAGTACATGAAAACTACTGTTCGGGGCTAATTACACCAGTCGCTTTCTCATTTCAGGCTCACGTGTGCGTACCTGTCCTGTAAGGTGGACGAGTTCAACGTGTCCTGCACTCAGTTTGTGGGCAACCTCCTGCAGGAGACCCCGGCAGGTCAGGAGAGGGTCCTGGAGCAGATCCTGGAGTTTGAGCTGCTGCTAATCCAACAGCTCAATTTCCACCTGGTGGTCCACAACCCCTACAGACCCATGGAGGGTCTGCTCATCGACCTCAAGACCAGATACCCCATGCTGGAGAGCCCAGAGTCTCTGAGGAGGAGTGCAGACGACTTCCTGACGCAGGCGTCCATGACGGACGCTGGGCTGCTGTTTCCACCCTCCCAGATCGCACTGACGGCTATTGTGAACAGCGCTTCACGAGCCGGGCTTCACATGGAGAGGTGGGTCATTTGTGCGGTGCTTAAAAGTGTCATAGACCAGTTTGATTGCAGCCTTTGCAATTAGCCAATTGTAGTGTTACGAAGTTATATTGTAGTTTTACAACAAATACTTCAGTTGAAGTGAGTGTCATAATTGCAGTTTGTCTTTTTAATTTTCCAGCTACCTGACAGAATGCTTAGGGCTGAAGGAGGACATCTCAAAGATGTACGACTCCATGAGACGTGAGTAAAAAAATAAATAAATATGCACCTTTAATTTGTCACCACAAGGTGGCGATATTAAGCTACAACTTTGTCCATCCAGGGATGAAAACCCTGCTGAAGAAGTATGAACTTCCCAAACTGGAGGAGGTGAACTCTTACAAACCGAAGCTGGAGAGGATTCATGCTGAATTTGGCACGGCGAGCAAGTAAGGAGGAGGGGAAGTGACTTTTTTTAACAGGATCATTTAAGAGATTTATAAATACATTCCCACACACCCTCAAGTGATCCACTCCAGGTTTTCACTGTCATAAGTTTTTCGGAACGGTTTTATTGAAGCCAGGTTGTCGTATCTAAGATGCAAAAGGTTCAAGGTTCAGTATCAGGTAGAAAAATA
This sequence comes from Solea senegalensis, assembly GCF_019176455.1. Taxonomy (NCBI): domain Eukaryota; kingdom Metazoa; phylum Chordata; class Actinopteri; order Pleuronectiformes; family Soleidae; genus Solea; species Solea senegalensis. The sequence continues at coordinate 4,645,987 of NC_058025.1, read as the reverse complement.
AAAAGGAACACATCATCATCATCATCAGCTGTATGAAATACAGACAGGAAGAACAACAGCACACCACATTCCTAAATACACCATCCATACCTTGAAGCACAGCTGATATTGGTATTGCTGATGAGGAGATTCTCAGGCGTGTTGTTCTTTTTTTCTTTTTTTTCCCCGCACATCTGTCACAGGCGTCGTTCGTTTCACACTTGGCGAGGTCGGTCGGTGAGGTCCGTGGTATCTTTTTAATAAGTGCAGCTACAGTAAACACTATGACAGGCACAGATTCAGACTTTTGCGGCTGCTCGGATCATCAGGAGGCACACGAGGCCAAAAACCCTTGTCTTTTTTTTTTAAACGACCTGGAGGTGCTTGGCACGACTTCTCGGGATGAATCTACGCGGCGACAGTCGGCGCTGAGGTGAACTGAAGCGACACTGCAAAGTGGACGAAAGCTATCGAGTGATGCTTGTTGAGAGCAGCATATACAGTATGTAGGCCCACGCGTTATTAAGAAAAGAAAAAAGGATCCATTCAAGGTTTTTAAACACATGCACTGCAAAGTTTTACACTTATCTCCTCTACAAAGACTATCCTCCTCACTTCTGTTCAAGCTAGATCATACAAAACACGCTTTTAATGCCTATACAAGCCTAAGTACATATCAAACAACGCAGTAAATGTAGAAATGAAGCAGGTCGGTGGTTTCCGTGTATACAAAGGTGGGATGGCGCGAAGAGAGGAAGTTAAGGCTCGTGTTGTCTTGGAGAGAGAGAGAGAGGTGCTACGTTTAAATTTCCCTGATGACGGCAGAAAAACGCTACTTTAATGCTTTGGATCGCTTCCCGTCGCCCACAAGTCTTGTCCAAGGAGAGCAGTGGCTGAGCTCCATGCAGCCTTCAGAAGCAGTTCACTGTATCTCAGGTCCTCACGTACATATATATGACAAGGCTTTTATCAGTTCTCGGGAAGGGCTTTGGAAGGACAGTATTCAGATATGCAGCAGGTGGTTTCCCACGGAGAACAGCCATTTTCTTGTTGGAACTGCCAGGAATCTTGGCCACATGCTTTTATAAATACAATCAAGACTCGAGTCTTCGGGTCGTGCGCCAAACGGGACGAGGCCTCCCTTCACTTTGGCCGACTGTGTGGTCTCGACTGCCACAGTTTTCTCTCGTGGTGGAGATCCCGTACAACTCACATAACTTGGATGGCGGCGGCCAGAGACATGATGGTGCACTCTGTCCTGTAAGATAAAGGGCACACGCTAACAAATCAGTGAATTATGTTAGAATCCTTTTCCGAGACATGGGCAAAACTAAAGACTACGGGATGGTGATCATGGAGGTGTAGCAGACACAAGATGTGTTGATAATGAACTTCAAAACACTTAAAAAACAAAAATATGAAACAGTTCACCAACAATCACAGCTTTCAAATACAATGTGGATCTGACAAACCTTGAAAACTTCAAATATCTGTCTTTCAGCAAACGTAAGAGAGGATACGAAGACGACGGCCACGTTGCAAAAGAACCACGCTTGGTAGAAGAGGTGAGAGGAGTAGCTACAGTGTATATGACTTATTAATTTAAACCTGATCGGCTTAAACCTGTGTTTTATTCCAGGAATGGACGGATGAAGACCTGGTATGAGCTCCAGGGTTGTGGAATCAAACAAGTATTTACTTTTCTACGTGACACTGCAGCCAATCCTGAGTTTCCCCTTTGTTGTGCAGTAAGAATAAAGATATTTTTCTACAAAACGGTGAAAATAGTCGTCTTCATTAACAAGGCCATGGTCAGGGGACAATGAAGGACTCGGTCTACTTTACAAAAACTGTTTAATAAGTGCATGCATGTCTCATACAGTCTGTACTATTCCAAAAAAAAAAAGAAAATTACTTTTGTAAACACTTTCATTTTACTTGGTTTCTCTGATTATGCATGTCGTCTGGCATTCAGAAGTTTTCCAAAAAGGACAACAAAATAATCACAAAATAGCTGACACAAACGCGGGGAGAAACAAAAACAAACAAACAAAAAGAAAAGATTCAGCTCATCTCTCTCTTATATACTCATGATTCCAGCAAGAGAATTTATTCTTAATATAAAATAACCATACTTTGTTCCGATCTAGAAAGACAAAGAGGGGAAGGAAAAAAACAAACAAAGACAGAAATGCTAGTTTCAGCACTTTTGCGAGCATAATTGTCACAACCTTAAAATAAATCAGTCACTAATTACAGTATAAAAAGCATCATTGCTCACAATCCAGTTACCAGAAAAAGGGGACCAAAAGAACAAGCTTCTTCATGTCAGTTTCCTCATACTAAGCCAGAACGGGGAGGGGGCACTTTGGCAACCTGTGCTATCCAAACACAAAGTGGGTACAAAGAAAGCTCTTCTGAAATCGTTATATTTGGCCCTCGTGATGAAGGAAATGAAATGTACCCAAGTCCGTTTCATGAACACAGTTTATGAAGGAAAAAAAGAAAAAAGAATGCATTTTCTTGTGCATACAGCTCTCAGTCACTGGCGCAAGTTTTTTTTTTCTTTTATGTTTTAAATACTGCATCAGTTGTACTCAGCCGCTGTTGTTGCATAGCTCTCTTGTGGTGAACGGGACAAGATGGCGGGTGGGTGTGGGGGATGGAGCAGGACGACCGGAGGAGGACATGATGGGATGGTGGTGGTGGTGGTGGTGCCATGGTGATGAGGGGGGTAGAACATGCTCGGCCTCCTCTGTGCTGCACTCCGGCGGAGGAGACTTGACGGAGGGATGGGAGGATGAGAGTAGTGGGAGGGGTGGAGGTGTGCAGTACTACCTGTTGCTGTTGGACATGGCGTACTGAGCCTGCTTCTGCTGGAGGAGCTCTGTGATGGCCAGCAGCTTTTTCAACACATGCTGTGCAGAGGAGAGGAGAGAGGGAAATTAGACTTTCCACGACCCGCTAGCGCAGAGATCTGCAGACGGACGTGAGAACACCTGTGTAGTTGGTTGCAGGCTCTTTTTTTTGGCAGAATAATAGCTTTACTTAAAATAAGAAAAATATGAAAGGAGGATCAAAATGCAGGAAATAGTGCCTGTTAGGGTTATACACTTTTTACACTGTAAAAAAATCCCGGTGAGAAATCAAACGGGAACCGCAGACATGAGCGCACATGTGTGGCAATGCAAAGTTGCTCTCCACGGACATGAAACATGAAAAATATGACCTAGGCCTAACTCATCCTGTGTGTGTGTGTGTGTGTGTGTGTGCGGCTGTGATGTCTTCCGCCTCTGACCTGCTGCACTCCTCTGTCGTTGCTCAGCGTCCGGAGCTCATCCGAGTGTGTGGCACAGATCTCATGTAGCGCAGCCAGGTCCCTGGACAAATCTGTCCTAAAGTGCTCTGTGGCTTCGGGGAGGTCGGGAACATTCTAATGAAAGACCAAAACAACTGAATTAGAGTTTATAATAGTAAAGAAATGATGTTAATGATGTATAATTTCCCATAAAACAAGCAAATCACATGCTTTACTTCACCAACAAGTCAAAAAAACAAGACTTTACTGAGACATTCTGTTATTCAATGTGACTCACCCCTAACTCATCCAGAAACATTATCATTCTGTGTTTGTTGTTTTTGATGAAAGGGTTCACACCCTCCATGTAGGGTTCCTGTTTAAAGAATTAAAAGTCAGTGAAACACCACCTTAAAACCTACATACGAGGACTTCCGGTCGAGGGTTTCAAACCTTAGCACCAAATTCGACCAAGTTGGCGAGGTTCTGGACAGACTTGGCCACCAGTGTGAGGGTCCTGCCCGCTGTTGAAGACGGAGGGTCTGCAAGAAGAGATCAGCAGCGTAAAGCACTCACTTTCCACACATCACACGGGAAACTTGTTGTCAACGGATGCTCACCGGCGATGATGTTGAACATTCTGGGGTTGAGGATGGCAGGACAGATCAGTCTCAGGAAGACAAAGCCACTGGGGAAAGATAAAGGATTTAAAGGTTAACACAGACTGCTGAGAGAATAAATGCACAACACGCGTGTGTTATTGTTTTTTTTACCTCACAACTCTCGTCCGCATCGTGGTGTTTGTGGGCCATTTCTGCTGCACGGACTTCTGCAGACAGCCGTAGATGAACCTCAGTGTCCTGAGCGGTTAATTTAAAGGAGACACATAAGAGACTTGCATTTCTGGTTTCAAGCACTGAATCAACAGAGTGTACAACTTGTGTTCTTACGGCGGTAAAATCTCAGCGGCCATGAAAATCTTCTCCACCAGCTCGGACAGGATGTTGAGGAGGTGTGCCAGGTTCAAGTTCACGTCCTCGTTCTTTTCCAGTTTGGAAGGGTTCAGCTTTGGGGAAGGAGGGATGAGAGTGACAGGAGTGAGGTGCAGCTGTGTTGATGCTGTGTCATGGTTTTGTATCTTCTTATTAATGTGGCGATGCTCTTGCACTGGTCTTGTACCACCAGCGTCGGCGAGTGTCTTACCTCACAGGACTGTTTGCTCTCCATGATCTTGAGGATGGTGTCTTTGAGAGCGTGGTGGACGAACGGTGTGGCCGTGGCCTTCATGTACTGCTCCATCAGGGTGCTGGCCAGCGTGGTGGCTCTGAACAAAGTCGTGGCCTCATCTGGCGACACAAGCAAGAGGATTTAAAGCGCGGCTGTGCAACGCTGCGTGATTTCCAGTCCTTTCTTATTTCGTACGCGTTCACTCACCTTCCATGTTGATCTCCCGGTCGTTGAGTGTCCTGAGTAAAGGAGCCTCCGCCTTCTCGTGTCTGAAGATCCGCAGGAGGAGACTTGCCAGTAAGGTGCGGTCCTGACCGCACACGTGGGCCAGTGCGTAAATGACATAGAACTCCTTCTGCACGATCATCTGCGAAACAACAACAACATCATTGTTATTTTAAGACCGAGGAGCCGAGGAGGAGGCGACGGCACTGCAATCAAAACCACTTTCTGACCTCTTTGAATTCGCTGTACTCCTCTTCAGGCATGATCTTCTCCATGGAGTAGCGGGCGCGCACGCGCAAGGAGCCCGGCTCGATGCCCTTCAGGGGAACGTGGGAGCTGAGAGGGAACCACTCATCAATCATCTGGCCCTTTTGCAAACGGCTCAGCTGGCAGCGCATAAACACTGAGGAGGGAGCGAGGAGATCGAGTGGCGGAGGAAGACGGCGAGAGAAGGTGGGAGAGGAGAGGAGAGAGAGAGAGAGACGTGAGTTATGAGTTTTTCTCTGCTACCAAATGTGGATTTGTGCGAGGTGTGGGTGGCGGTAACAATTCACAAGGGCTTGAGCCACTGATTTACATAACAATAGGTAATAACGTGCCCTCGGAGCAGAGCTGCTTCCTTGATTTAAGGATTTTCTTTTTCATTCTTAAAAAGTTTCCGTAAACTTTCTAGGAAAAAGCCTCCATAGAGATTCTAAACACTGTAGGCCTGTATGTGGTGCTATAAAATGGACCATGTGCTGATTCAAACATAAGAAGGAGAAGATGATGCCATATCACATCTAATGGGGTTAAGGGTTAGAAAGTGGCGCTATGACATAATTTTCCCTAAACTGCATATAGGTTGTATACACAAAAAGGGTAGATTTTTGAGATGTTTTCACTCCGGGACCTGTTTAATCAAGTGTTCATGGCTCTAAAAAACACTGGACAGGTTATAGAATCGTTCAACAAGTACTTACAGATGTCACTTTCTTTGCTCTTTTTTGTTTTGTTGCTCAGGCTGATTTCAAATCGGTTGATTTCACTCGACAAGTCGCTGAAACCACAAATGAAAAACATTCTGGTTAGATCCCTGACTATCACGAGTCAAAAAATATGAAAGTGGATACAGAAAAGACTCACTCGAAGATGAACTCCTCTGTGAAGACGGGTTTCTGGCCCTCTCTGGGATGCGTCTTGGCCACTTGGACGCTGTTCAGGTAGATGTTACAGTAAGGGTTGGTGAAATACTTCACCGGCAGCTTGTGGGCCTCCTCCACGTACAAAACCAGGCTGCTCACCTGATGAAAGATGCCAGGTAGGGTTAGGTAACAATCTGTAAATCTACTGCATCATAGATATTCTAACCTCTTCTTACAAGAGCTAACAGATGTTTAACGGCCAGGTACAAAGGCTTCAAAACAAAAATCTGAGTCACGCTGTGCTCTTTATGTGCATCTACGCAGTGTTCATGCTGAGTTACTGAGCACAGTAAAATGTTTAAGCGTTTATTTTAATGGTCTACTAGCCCACTGATGCCGAAGGTATCTCTTCCTGTACTGCAGGCGACGGCTGGTCCAACTATCGACCCTCCGCGGCCGTGACAGCAGCAGTCTCGTGTATTTGTGCGTGAGCGGGATAACGACCTCTCGCCAATTAAGTAATGATGCGAAACACTATGCATGAGATGTTCTTGTTATAATGAGATGTGTAAAACTTTTGAGGTTCATTAAGAAACCACCGTCAAGGGCATTCATGACAAAACTAAACAACCATTTATCAGTCATGCTCAGTTTAATCAGGGCCCAGACTACAAATGTTGATTTATACAGCTACAGAAAATAATGGCCTAACACCGGAGCGATGAATACCATTCACAAGTCCAATTAGTATCGGTTTACTTGCTTGTTTTGATGGTTATTTACCGCTTCAACTTATCCACATGAACACACAGCGGCTGCTGGTGTGCGTACGTACCTGTCTGAGCCTCTTGTTGGTTGTGGGCTGAGTGGTTTTCCTTAGGTTACTGCAGAAATTTTGAAGGCATTTCATCCAATCCTGTTAAAAAACAAAAAGGCAGTTAGAAAAGAATCAGTAACGACCGCAAACGAGAGAATTCATTTGTAGGAAATGCCAGTTAAGTTGTGTTTTTCCTCCTCTCACCTGTGCCTGCTCTGGAACTTCTCCTGCAAAGTAGAATATGTACTGCTCCTCGCTAAAGTGCTGGACAACAATCTGGAAACAGTTTGGCCTAAAAAAAAAGTGGATATTATAAATTATTTTAGTCAGGGTTCACACACCTTGGTTGACATCACATCTCAAGGACTTTCCAGGACCAATTTCCTCCAATTCAAGATGGGAGGGCATCTTGCAAGAGCTGCCTTCGCCCATGGTGTCCACTTTTATTTGGGATATTTTCGGTTTGGGATCTTGGTTCAAGTCAGTCAATTACTCCATTAATCGATTACTAAATGAATCGTCAACTGTTTTGATAATCGATAAATCAGTTTGAAGCTTTTTTCATGATTAAAACAAGATTTCTGATTGTTTCAGCTTCTTAAATGTGAATATTTTCTTCGTTTTTTTGCTCCGTGCAACAAAGAAATTACAAAAAAAAAACAACAAATTACTCGATGAATCACGAAAATAATCGACATATTAATCTATTATGAAAATAATCGTTAGTTGCAGCTCTAATCTAAACGTCCAACTTAACTTCTTTCTTGAACAAAATTCAAGCCCTTTCGATGATTTGTCTATTTAGGGCAATTTTCAAAAACTTCTAAAAACCTTATTCACAAGCTTTCAAAGATTTCAAGGACCTGTGGGGAACCCTGATTATTCATAAAAGAAAGCACTTTCCTCGATACACAATTAGTCCAAGATCAAAGTTCTGACGTCTCACCTGCCAAAAAGACTGTCGTGCACGCCATACACGGAGCACACACTTAGGTCGATCAGCCCCTTTGGTTTGGTGGCTCTCTTCTCGCTCTCGAAATAGATGAGCTGGGCGTCATTGCCCTCCAGGATGAAGTAAAGGTTTTTCCACCGTTTGCCTTTACCTAAAAAGGACCAAAATTAAAGTTTAAAGATGAAGAATCTAACTAAATGGGTACTGAATTTGGTTTAAAAGAAAATATGTATCATAGCAGACTTCACACATACCTTTATTGAACAGGAGGTAGCCTTTCTTTACAATGTTTTTGTAGAACGCGTCTTTTGTTTTCCGTCTTATAGTGTTATAAATCTCTCTCCCGTCCACTGTATCAGGCAATACTTGTTCCTGGTGCTGCAATGAATAATAAAAAAGACAATCATTATAGCCATTATAATTCCAGAAAGGCATTTGAACACTTATTTAGATTAGATTCGAGGAAGTCTCAATAACATAATAAACAGACAGGGAAATGTTTGGAGCATTTTCTCCATCTTTTCATTTTTGTCCACACTGGTTCGTAACCCCACAATACTACTGTACCTACCTGCACTGAAACTGGTTCTTTTAAGGTGTAGCCCTCGACAATTTGTTCTTTCTTGTAATGGTCGATGATGTCATCAACACTGCCAGAGAGAGATAAAGGCAAACAAGATGCAGCACGTCAGCAACTGCGAGCCAAAATACACCACAAAAGCACGTAAGATGCATGCAACTATGCCACATGTACCTGTTGTAGTACCTCCCTCCCATCATGTACTGGTTGTTGGGGGTGGGGGAGATCTTAAACCTTTGGATGTTTTCATTGGTGCGAAAAAAGAGCGAGTAGTCCCCGGGCGTGTTGTCCGACGGCCGGACGAGAAAACTGCCCACCTGCCCAACTTTGAAACGAGAGACAAGAGAGAGAGAGGAATCAAGAGAGGGAGAAGAAGAAGGGCTTTTAATATTGTGACACATGGGCGACGGTGATAATGCTGCAAGTGATTGATAACTATGGTCTAATGAAGGTAAAGAGGGACGGGTACCTGTCATCAGCAGGTTGTAGGCTTCTTGCTTGGTGATCTTTCCATGATACCAGCTGTAGGAGATCCAACAAGTGCAATACACAAAGTGCAGATGTTTAGTTGTGCCGACAACAACAGCAACGCCTCCCAATGCTGACATACTTGATAAATGGAATCTGGATTAAGGGATTTCAGACTGTTCTGTCTATCTAATGAATATATAGCAGAATTAGTCATTACTGTGTACAAATGTGCTTTATACAGTATGAATTCTTTTATGATATTACTACTCAAAGGTGCCAAATGGTGAAATAAAAAATATGGACATGGACATTTGGCACTGTCACTGTCACTATGTCTTTATTTTTGAGAGCTGTGAAGTCAAACCTGAACAGTGAGGAGACAGACATGACTCAAAGAGTCATTAATCAGGTGCATTAAAACACTGGACATTTAAAAACGTAAATTCACCACACTTACATTTTTCCCTCATGTGGATCCTCCTCTCGCCCCTAAAAAAAAATATGAGGAATGGAACTTCAGTTTTTCTTTCACTCTCGCTACTTTGCTGATTCCTCTGTCCTTTTCCACTACCGATTCCTTCTGACACACAACAAAATCGAGTGTATCCCATTCCCAGCTTTTAGCGATACTTACCACCTCCTCCACCAGATCCTCCACAATGAGACCCTGCTCCTCCGTGCGAACGTTGGTCACCCACATCCAGCCGTCGTCCAGTTCATTGTGAACAATAAACATGTCCCCTTTTAGGAAGCTGAAGACGCAACGAGTCAAAGTAGGCATTAGAAGTTTCAAAAGAAAGCAAAATAAAAAAGATGTGTGTGATTAGATCTAAACTACCTGAACACAATTTCCAACTGATACATGGAGTGTAGTCATTGTAACACTACAATTCTGCCAGCAGGTGTCCTCTTTGACACATAACATTTGAGGTAAATACTGCACATCTATCTGAGGCCTGCTAGCAAACCCTGGGTTGAGGTTGACTTAAGACAGATGATTATCAGATTCAGGAAGTCAGGGATCATCAGTACGTTTGCCCAACGCAGCTGAAGAACAGGGCAAGACTGTTTTTCACATGGTTCTTTCCAGGCAAGCCAAAAATAAATGAAACGGAGTTGCTCTACCAGAACAATAAAGCCCGAGACTTCATCGGTGCCCGTTTGTGTCATGTGAATGCAGCTGGGGTTTCTGGTGAGATATGAAAACGGTAGAAACTTACCTGATCTCGTCAGTATCTGGCACTTTGGTGTAAGGAAGTATGGCCCTGACTCTCCTCCTGTCTTCAACGGGCTGTGTAAACAAAATTTGTATCCTTTCAAACACACACAAGAATTTGAATATACATTTTATTTGGTTAAAATAAGTCCTGTTCCTGAACAATACTTGAGAATATTAGGTTTAATTATGATCACCTGATGGTTGATTTGGCATATTTAAATATATAATAGAAATCTGGTTCTTTCCTGAACATATTTAGCATCAACATGCTACATTCAAGATATGGATATTTATATTTAAAACTACGCTATTCTTATTCTTCTTATCCTTGAAACATCCTAGCTTTGAAACACATAATAATGGGGGAAAAAGTAATTATGAAGTTTACAATAATATGATATTGTAGGGTTCGTGCATGGATGTTGTGAAGGAGGACATGAGGGAAGTTGGTACAACACAAGAAGACGCAATGTGGAGGCAGTAGGGGGAAAACTTGAGAATTTAAAATATTCCATGTGATGTACATTCCCATTAAGTCACTCTCACCTCCGGGGGCGCCACAGGGGATAGTAATTTCTCTCCTTTTAGCAGGCAAGACACGTAACTGTAGTAACCAATTAGGTCTGATAGAGAAGAGAACCGCCGGCCACCAATGTAATAGTCCCCACACATGGCGATGATCCTGTTAAGAAAAAAACACTATTGCAATGAAAGACATCACAGTTATTTCTAACATAAAGGTTAAAACACTGTGCGGAGAAGGAGGCGACAGAACACGTTCAACACTTGCTCCTCTGCACCTCCTCACAGTCGCAACTCAGATTTGAGAAAAAGAATCACAAGAGTGTTCAGAACCACATCCCATTGTCAAGCTACTAATCCAAGTTCTCTGCAGCAGTTGAGTGGATCTCTATGACTGAGAGCTTACGACATACACATTACACCATCACTCATTTGCTGTAAATATGATGTAAGGACATATATCATCGTGTAGTGCACATGTTATGCAATTAACTTTATGTGCATAATTCACTTGCAACCCCCCTCCCAGCACCAGTGTCCTCATGGACATACATTAATCCACTGTGACTGAAGGAGATGATGTCATTGTTACTTAAAGAGGAAAAATGTATCCCTGGAGGGAAAACGTCAGCATTTTTCCCCTGAACACAAAACTGTATAATCGGGACTTAGGCAGGTCAATCATTTGCAGCCTTAGCACCAGCTTTGTTGTTTTTATGTCTGTCAAATTCTGTGATCATTGGCATTTGGAGTGGAATGATGATGTGTGAGTGAATGTAGGTCTTACACATTGGCAAGCTGTCAGTCGAGTTTAATATGTGTATGTAATGGCCAAGCATGTCTTGAATAACTCCAACCCTGGCATAATAGACTCTTCTGTTTCACAGCAGATATCTTTCACCACTAAATAGTAGGAAAACCACAGGTTCCACTCCAGGTTTAAGAGAGCCAGGGTTGTGCTGTTGTTCAATTAAGATCAAATACTTGACTTGCAATGCTTTATATGTCTTGTAATATGAGTGCAAATACATAAATTGAATTACTCTATAGTAGAGCTGAAACAATTACTCGATTATTGATTTCTAAATTAACCGTCAACTATTTTGATAATCGATTGATCAGTTTTCATGATTAAAACAAGATTTCTGATTGTTTTAGCTTCTTAAATGTGAATGTTTTTTTTGTTTCTGTGATTTTTCAGCTTTTTAAACGTGAATATTTTGCAGTTTCTTTGATTTCAGCTTCTTAAATGTGAATATGTTCTGGTTACCTTGCTCCATAAAATGAAAACAAAAGACATTTGAGAACAACATCATTTGCCGTTTTGACAAATACGGATCAACATTTTTCAGCATTTTATGACATTTTATGGACCAAACAATTAATCGATTATGAAAATAATCATTAGTTGCAGCTCCACTCTATAGTATTGCTGCTAGATGAGTGAACTGTCATCTTTCTTATACTTCAGGTTCACCTACACACATGGTATATATAAATGCTGAGGATCCTGGATCCTGCACACAAGTGCAGAGTCAAGGGTCTAAGAGTTTGCACTATAAAAAACAGTGACACGCATTGGACAAAGTTGTCTGCATGATAGCATGACAAAGCACTGGAAAAAACTACTTTTGCATATGCTCATGTCATGTTTGTGTCCTGTTGGATGTCAGGTAATGAATAACTTCTGTAGTCCCCCCCCCTATTTTTATCTTGTAGTTGAGGACGGCATGATGTCTCCTCATTGTGAAATGATGCGTTACATTCAATTTCACTGACTAACATGAGTTTTATATAACGACAAACATGAAAGAGTCACGCCACAAACTATTCTGACTATTCACACCACAAAGATAGGCAGGTTAGCAAAGTCAATGTACGAGACTTTCCAAGTAAAAAAACACAAATGTGTAGAAATGCGTTGACCTCAGGCAGCTTCAGAAGTGTCTATCGATGAGATTAACCTTTGAAAAGATCTCTTTGTCACATGTTCTCCGTCTTACCTGAAGTGGTTGACCACGTTGGTCATGCTGAGGAAAGACAGGACAAAGGAACCGGGCCGGCGGTCACTCTCCCTGATGAGGTAGCTGCCAGGGGTCCGGGCCTGGCGCAGCCGCTCCTCAGCAATGGTTCGGTCTAGCTTGCCATGGTACCACCTGGGACAGCCGGACAGAAAGGAAGGAGGTTGGGTTTTGTGTCTACACAGTCACAATAACAATAACAATAACAATAATAATAATAATAATAATAATATCACACAAAATAGACCCCAATCAACTTCAATTGGACCATTCATCCATTCCCCAGATGCCAGGTATGTGACTTAGTTAAGTAAATGTCAACTAAATCTTTGAGAGCATAATGGACGTAGTAATAGATGCAAACAGTATACGCATTTAATGTAATGCAAGCCGATTATTAATACCTCGATTGATTAAAAACAAACTAAATACTAACTTCATTGAATTCTACCACCTAATGTCATGCAGAGTACAACCCGGGTCGTGTGTTCTAGAATAAACGACGATAGGAAGGCACATAAAAGTCTAATCCAAAAGCTTTTATTTTTTACTTTCCGGTGACCTATTAAAGTCGCACTTCTCCCTGAATTAAACAGAAGCCTTAGGAGAAACACTGGTTAAAATTTCAGCAGGTGAGGCTGAATTTGACAGGGCCGTGCTTGCCGTGGTAAAAAATTAACATGCTTTTCCAAATTTAGGCCAGTGGTGCCTCTCAGAATAGAGGGCAGTGACTGGAAAAAAACATCCAGCAGTGAGAAGATGAATGAGGCCCCCACAGGAGCTTTTTTTTCACAGGAGACCTTAAGGGCTACCATCTGGTTTACGTGAGTACAGGTTTGTATTTGTAAAGAAAACACGATCAAGACTCTAATCACAGACAACATTGGGGGGAAAGCTTGCTTGAAGCAGAGAGGGAGCTCTTAAGTGTCCATGCAGGGGATTTGGGTGATGGGAGAATTGTAAAGGAGCAATGGAGAGCAGCGGACGAGTGGAGCCAAGCAGTACTTAAGGGACAGAGGAAGTAAAAATGAAGTGGAATCATAGAGACATAAGGGACAAGAGAAGACTGTTAAGGAGTTTCAGAGAGCCCAATTCTCTGAAAGAAATGATTGTGTATTGGGATACAAATGCCTTTTTTAACTCATTATGAACCAAACCTTGATGGTCTTACTCAAACATCTATGAATTGTCGAGATATGATTAAAATGGTATTAGCCATACAGAGAGCAATGGTTAGCATGATGTAATGTCGGAAACACAATATATATAATATTTTTAACATCGGAGGGATTGGATTATTGACGAAGGTGCTTCTGGTGTCACTTGATCTTCTCATGAAGGGAATAAGATGGTTTAAGTATGGGCTTTAAGGGCTCTGAAGGTGCACTCAACCAACAAAACCTGCCGTCATGATGAGTTTTTGAGGCTGATTACATCACCAGCCAAAATAAACATAACAGCAAATAAGAGTGAACTAACCACACAACCTGTTGCACACACTGAATGTCCACAGTGAGGAATAGAGAAGAATTTGTCTATACAGGGCATCACATAAGACAAGTACTATTTGTTGTTTAGGGTGTGCCCATAGGAACTTGTGTAATATCACCAAAACACAGTTTTTTCATTCCCCTGGAAGTTGTCAAGTTCATCTTATGCAACTGAAAGTCCCCTTACCAGCTCGTATGTCTACGAAACCTTGCACTGGGTTACAAGGTAGAAAGTATGCTTTATTGTTTTGTCAGGTTAAGGTAGCTGTTAATTACCAAAACACATGTTTATGGCTTACTTAAACTATGATCAGGCCATGAGTATAAGTAGATTTAAAGGTTTCTATATTAGATCTAAATCCTAATGTTTTTTTATGTATATGTATATATATATATATATATATACACACATACACATATACATATGTGTAAGTATATATATACATATATATACTGTATATATATATATATATATATATATATATATATATATATATATATACATACATATATAACCTTTAAATCTACTTAAAATTAATATATATATATATATATGTAAGTCATAATATATAAATGTTTGTTATTTTGCTGCCAATAATATGGGGTGTGATTGGGTAAACCACCCAGAAAAGCTTAAACCATGAGACACACAGTGACAGGATACAGTTCTACTATTAGCTTGAGGAATGTCTCATCATGTCAGTACATGAACAGTGACGTCGTCCTTCTCTGCTCTACTGACACTGAACTCGGGATAAAACATTTCTCTCTCCGCCTGCAGTTCCCTCACAATCAACACTAACCAGGTCACAACTACCTCTTAGAGGAGGACCACACTGGATGAGTGAACAGTGCACAATGGCTGTGTGTCTATGATCTTCTGCATATGGCACAGCTCTGTTATTCACAAAGGAAGCCAGTTTATGCTGTTTTGCATACTTGCTTTTCTTCTCTAAATACTCCTCTGTGCTCAACTAAATGCCAGGACTCTTCAGTATAGAGCCACTCATCGATCCTAAAATAATTCAGTAAACAGGCATGGGACTTGTTGTGTTAAGGTGAGAGACACTTCCATTTCCTAAAAGGAAACAGCAAATCACTTGCGTACGAAGCACCTGAGGCACATGTCTCACGTGAGCTATGTGGTTGCTCTAAGTAGTTAACCTGTGTGCAAAAAACGAAAAAGCATGACGCACAACCACTGTATAAAGACGTGCCTCACACCCATCCAGCGTGGACCCGGGCTTTGTGGCAGAACCACATCAAAACGTGCTTCACACTGCTGAGGGAGGAGTGCGATGAGTCACTCACAGTTTCACTGTCCCAACATCCGACATCCTGAACCTCACACACCGTCACTGAGAGCTTATCAGTTCAGTTATGAACACATACAGTATATATTTATCAGGGATGGCATTTGTCACTATTTGATTGTATCACAATACTTGAGTGCCGACTGCATTTCTTATTACAATTCTTTCTGCTTGCAATTCAATAGGATCTATAAATGCCATTTTATTGGTTTTATCAAATCAAACCTGAATGATTTTTGACATTTCTTGTAAATAAACCACACGCCATATTTCCCATCACATCAGCCTGACATTTATGTGACCTTTTTAGTTAACTAGTTAATTTAGGTGCCCCAGCAAATAATAAATTAAACAAAAATCAACTGTAAAAATAAGTGTTCTGATTTTTGCCCACTCAGGGCTCACTGAGCTACAGCTATAAGAAAATGAAATGAATAGACCCTCTCAAAACAGGGCACAGCACAAATGTGAGGTATCAAATTAATACCCTTCAAATGTATGGATGTATATACATTAGATAAATTGACAAGTGCATTATTTTCAAAATCATACAAATAAAATTCTTATTCCACCCCCTAACAACTACTCCTGTCCTAACAGGAGGAATTAGAATGTAAGAATAAGAATGAATCTAGAAAAATGACTGACAGTAACATCAGACTGATTTGAGTAAAACAAAAATGTCAAAAGCAACATTTAAGCCATATTTGAGGATACATGTACATGATCCCAAGGTGGCAGAGAATTGCATATGCTGAACATATATTACAGCTGCGGCTAGCTACAGTTGGAAAACAACTTGAAAAGTCACTGGGGAAAAAAAACATGCTCAAAATGAGGACACCATAAACTCCATTGACCTGAATCATTTAAAAATAACTATTTTTTTAAAGTAATGAAACCCTGACTGGGTTTGGCAGGATGTAACCATTTATTAAGCCTCAGTTAATGGACCACGGTGCATAATCTATATAAATTATAACATGCCTGTAATGAAAAGAACATCTAAAAAAGTATTGAGTAAGCAAAAATGTATTATTTGTTCTTTGTCTTCATTTAGCAAAACTCTCTTTCTTGATAGATGTTGCTGTAGTTGTACATTTCTACAAATGTACTGTCAGCCCTCATCAGTGTAACAGAGAAATGAAATATTGCAGGGCTGTAGTCATGCTGCCAACTTTCTCCAGGGGGTTACTGAGTACACGCTTCAATTTAATGTCTAATAAATAGGTTTTTTTGTCATTGCATGTACCATGCAACTGCAACTGGATGACGACCTTCACTAATTTCCATGTATAAGCCATATTTTTCAGTTAATAATATCAGTGTACCGTGCACCACGATATTATTAAGGAAAACAATATTTTTGACAGCTGGACTCCAAACTTAAAATGAATAGTTAGCTTTTGTTTTTTGCTAGCCCATTAAAGGGGAAACAACACAAAAGTTGCGGGGTGATTTCATGACCCACTTACGCCGAGTTCGCCCTCTGCTGCATCTCCCTGTGCTGTGTCCCGTGGTCTCACAAGGTACACCCACTCCACTGACACAGCTGCTGGCCAGAAAAAATCTGTGAGCTCCGATGTGGAAAGCACAGCAGCAGCAGCAGCAGCAGCTCTAAATCCATACAAGGCACAATGATGATGACGTGACACAGCAGCCGCCCCGATAAAGTCATCTCCCTTTGCCGGGATTAACGAGGAACAGCCACTGAAGTAAGATGAACAGGTGGACGCAGTGATACGGACCCTTACCACACATACATTAAGTTGTGCCCAACTAATTTGAGGAAAACTGGATGACCACGTCCCATTCTGTTATCCTCTTCTGAAGAAATACAAGTTGATCTTTCAGAGACATAGACAGACTGTAGCCCCGCAGTCTTTCGACCACTTCTGACTTAATTCCTCTCTTACTCTGTACACCCTCACTCTCTCGCTCATCTCTCTCTCTCTCTCTCGTAAAACTACGCATCATGAGCATTCTGCCTATTGGTGTTAAAGCAGTGGGCCAGCGAGGGTAGGAAGGGGAGTGGCATCTGTGCACACACATGGGCATAACCCCTGAACACTTAGATACAGACATACATTGGTGGAAACAAGCCACAAAACCATGTGACCTTGTAGAGTTTATATACACCGGGCTTCATCATCAAAACATGCACACTGCCTTGAAGGTTCACCAAGAAAATTTCCAACTGGTGGCTTAAACAATAACAAACACTATGCAAATTGTGACCCCCTGAACCATCACATTTTCCCAATGGAAAGAAGATTTTCGTTGAGAGTTGTAGACAGCAGCCATGAATGGGTTTTGTTTTTCTTTTACACACTGCCACAGCTCGTTACCCCTCAGCCGGGAGAGAAGAGCGACAGCACGCAGGGGCAAACCTAACCCAAATAGACAGGAGAGAGACGGGGAAGGTGCACCCATGCATCTTCGGCTTTGCTCAGTCTGAATACTAACCAACCATCATCATCATTTCAATGCCCAACCAGGCACACAGGGACCAAAGTCGACATCGACCTTCCTGCTGTGAATCAGCTTCCCTGAAATAACATCATTACATCAGCGATAATAGGCTTCACTGTCACGTACCCATAAAATATCCCTCCTGAGTTCTTTGATTTCTGCACGCGGAAACAGCCAGTTAAGAACGTTCTCTTCCTGCTGAATTAAAATGATCATTTCATGTCTACGTGAATTCATCTCCATATCCTGTGACTGGTTTGTTTTTTATAAATATCAGTGCAGTAACAAAGAAAAACACCTTTGTCATACTTTCTGTATAGGAAGTCATTCTCTTAGTGCAGTAACACTTAAGCCTAACCTGACACTGTTCTATGCAAAGTCCCTGACCTGTGACAAGTCATTCACATCAACAACAAAACAAAATCCTGGGTATTGTCAAACACAACAACTGAAATGCTTCTGAGGATCCTGTTAAAGCTAAAGAGAGTGGCTCAGAAGTCTTGAAAACAGGATGTAGGAGAGAAAAGGGCAGTACTGTGGGTATTGGAAGGGCATGACAGGACATTGCATAACACGTTGAAAATGCATGGAAACCATAGACTTTCCCTTATCAATGCACAGCACAGTTGTTACACCAATGAAAGTGGGACTGGTGATTCATTCAGTGTGTCTAGTAAACCAACGTTGAAAGGGTTGGGCAGCAATAAAACACGACAGTGTAAATACTATGTGCATATACCTTTGTAATGTAATCTGTCTAATAAATAACTTGTGAAGAAGAATTGTGACATTCTACCTTCACAGGTAGAAAGAATAAGATGCAGGTATTTGTACTCAAATATACTTCTGTTTGCAATTCAGTACACTTCCATTGTGTGGAAATAATAAAAATATATACAATTTGCATAATATGTCTTTTAAAGACCAAATAAATCACATCAACTGATTCCTTAAATAGATGAATTTGAAAACATTATATTGATATAAAACAAATACACAAAATTGCAGTTACTTTATAAAAGGAAACAATACAGCTGTTTCTCATGGCTCCCTCAACTTAATAATGGCATTTTTATTCACCTGGTAACCGGTGAATAAACAAAGGAAAGTTATACTGCCCAACGCTGAGCATGTGCATCCCCTGTGACGGTGTGAACTCTCCTTAGCATCCCACCATGGAATCTTTTGGTATTTTCAAAAGAGGATTAATTCATTAACTCACAACTAATTAAATCTTCCTGTCTTATAAAAGGTGTTGTAACATTCTGACAAGTGGGCATGACCCACACCAGAGAATACCCTCGATAAACTGTGATAGATAACTCATCCCCGTGCCATTTAAGAATTTCCTTGTCTCAATTACTGTACACAAAAGGCAATATGTTAGTGTGGGTGTTCAGTTGACACTTACAGAGATGTTTCCATGGGCAACTGCTAAATCTGGTAAACTCATTTACATACCTGCTGATTTTTAAATCCAGGTTTTCTTCACCCCCTTCACCTTGTTCCTCCAGACGCCACCTCTTCAGGGAAACGCTTTATGACTTGAAATCCTCTCTAATCTTCGTGGAAACTCAAAATCAACTTCTCGTTTCCCAACAAGCTGTTTGTTTAATCTCTAACACTGGGGTCAGCGTCTTCTACAGGAACACTAAGCAAGCCACTTGGTCTCTAATAACCTACCGCACGAACCTACCACAAGTGAACATTTCTTATCACATTTCTGCATTGTTTGTGAGCGGCGCCCTCATGCTCAGAGGTGCGAATGAATGCAAATGCTGTTTATCCCTCACTCTCCGAGACATTTTCGCTCCGGTGCACTCTGCTGACACGCCGAGTTTAGCTCTTACCATCAGTGTGCAACACTCGCCGGGACCATTTTCAATAGTACAGAAGTTTTCCACCACCACTCCTCCAATTTACACTTTGCAGGCTGCTGACATAACTCAAAAGAATACAAGATTGTGGAGCCTGATTACAGAAGGCACACGCAGCTAGCTTCACAACTGCACGGGCAGAGTGAGATTCAGAATCACTCTGATGAGTGAGAGAAGTCTGCTGTGAATTTAACACTTATTGTTGTCAATGACAAAACTGCCAGTGGCAAATGCAAAAACAAAACAAATGAATAGATGTCTTGTATTACACATAGTGTATGCTGGATGTCGGGATAAATATTGTGACACAAGAGGAGTCGGTTTTGTGCCAAACACTTGGCCATTAGGTTTACTTTATTGCCTGCGGGACAAATTGTTTAGCTATGTCCATGACTGATTTATTTTGCATCAAACACAATATATTAGATCACGCAATACCTGCAGGACAGCGCCATTATTTTTTGACATGACATCAGTGTCTGTCACAGTGAATCTAGAGTGACATCCAGTTGTTTAAACTGGGTCATCATTTTGGTGTTTTATGGAAAAGGCAATGCCTTATAACGTCACTGCTGTCCTCGGCCAGACAGGAAGATGAATAAAGGCTCTGCTTGGCTCTTAGGAGAGGCTTGTGTCTGGCCTTGCTGATACTGCTAGTGTAGCAGGTGTTCCCATAATAAGCACTCAAATATACAATATGGAGCATATGGTACATTTCTTAAATAAAAATAAAGTGTTCAATAAGAAAAATGGTATGTATCCCTTCACATAAACGTTATGTTTAATAATGTTTAGAGTTTTATAGATTTAAACAAAATGGAGCATTACAGCATGAGATGAAAACAAGGATGAAAACTTATATGTGAATTATTTAAAACATTTATGCTCTGCATGTCTTTTTTTTTTTAAATTGTGTTTTTATTGCTGTGGCCTATGTTACTGTACTGGTTCTGTTTGGTCTTTGTGAACAGAAAATAAGTAACATTATTTATACAC
Source organism: Solea senegalensis (assembly GCF_019176455.1). NCBI lineage: Eukaryota > Metazoa > Chordata > Actinopteri > Pleuronectiformes > Soleidae > Solea > Solea senegalensis. Next base: position 4,625,404 of record NC_058025.1, on the reverse strand, counting down.
TGCTTCCTTTATCTGAAAACAAGCTCTGTCAAGCACCAGACCTGAGTAAGAAAGCATTTGTGCATAAACAGCAGCACGGGGACAGTGGGAGGAAGAAGTGTTTATCTCATCAAGCTGATGATCAACCAGATTTTTTCACCTCTAAAACGTTCTCTTGTTAGATGTCTGTAAACACGAGAATATGGTAAATATCTGAAGAGCAGAGCTATGCTCTCACAACATTATTTTTACCTTAAACAGCATCCAATCTTTACTTCATTTGTCACCACTGCCACAATAAAAGATAAACATGCTTGCATGATTTCTTTTTGTAATTGTTCCAATTTTTTTGGATTCTTTTGGTTTCATCCAAAAGCAACTTGAGTAGTGGAGTCTTGATTCACTTAGCTCTTTCATGACTCTTTTGACAAGCACTTAATTAAATGAGAAAATAATCAACAGCTTAGTCTATTATGAAAATAATCAATAGTCAAAGCCCTAAAAGGTATATCTCTCTTTACCCAAAATATATCAGTATATCATTTTATTTCATCCTGTCGCCTGGTCTTAGGCTGCTCCTTGCAAGTACAGGCAAAACTGGTGAAAAGCTGGCCTTACACTTCCTGTGTTATCTGACAAGGAGATGTAGGGTGGCTCCTAAAATAAGAGCTGAATCCACACTCCGAGCCTAGTCACTTCCATATTTCACAGTATGAGGGCCAGAAATGACAAAGCTCAGCAGTTCTCTAATGAGACTGTAACAAATGGGAAGTCTGTATTTGGGTTATTACAACACAAGCACGCTCACACAGGATTTGACATGTGCATGTGTGAGTACCTCATAAATTCACATGCATATCTATAATTAGAGAAGCAGTTATGAAAATGCATTGGTTAGGATGCATTAGCCATGCTTCTATCAAATACCTAATATTCTCATTCAGGTATATTTCATGTATATTCATAACACAATCATAAAGCTACACAACTGTAATGTGTAACTATGCATTTGTGCATCAGAGCTTTTTATTTGAGCCTCTATCTGTTCCTCATGTTGCATGATAGAGCACAATGTGTCACTTAAATTAGTGACACGTCTATTGCAGTGATATAAGAGAAGGTTGTTCAGTGGGCTGTAAAACAGAT